>NW_018392812.1:0-12223 GCF_900095145.1 Mus pahari | reverse complement strand
CCCCGCTTGATCACTAATTGAGAAAATGCCTTACAGCTGGATCTTGTGGAGGCATTTCCCCAACTGAAGTTCCTTTCTCTGTGATAACTCCAGCTCGTGTCAAGTTGACACAAAACTACCCAGTACATCTCGTCTCTCAGTTTTCTTCTAGAGATTGTTCCAGGCACTCTACAGAACCAGAATTTTGTAATAGGGACTGCAGTATTGCTGTGATTGGCATGACAATTTTCAGTTTGTGGCCTGCAGGGTGCTTTTGTTGTATTTTGGTGAAGAATGTGGCTGCTTTTTAACTTTGGCTGAAGAATCTGAGACTAAAGTACAGAGATTCATATTAATTGCTCTGACAAAGGAAGTCACTAAGAAGTATAGCAGGGACTATATTCTCTGGTTTAGTCTCAGGAAAACCATTCTGTTCAAGCACAACAAGCTTTAAAAGAAAGAAATGCAAACTGTATGGCTGAAGTAATAGTAAAGGGGCACCAGGAAGTTTAAGGGAGATGAATCCTGTGTCCAAGGAGATAAAGAGATTAAGGGAGTTTTGATAGCAGGGCAAGATCCAATCCAGCTAACCTTATTGTTTGTGTTTGAATTTGAACAAAGAATAGTTTGGACTTTTACTCTGGAATGAACTACACACCAGATATGATTGTGATCCATATTTTGAGGTCACAGTTCACAGACTTTTTTTTTTTTGAGACAGGGTTTCTTTGTATAGCCCTGGCTGTCCTGGAACTCATTTTGTAGTCCAGGCTGGCCTCAAACTCAGAAATCCACCTGATTCTGCCTCCCAAGTGCTGGGATTAAAGGCATGCTCCACCATGCCCGGATTAGTTGACAGACTTTTGATCCAGATGTTGAGGAAGGTTGGCCTTGAAAAGCTATCCTAAATGTATTGGTCCCAAGAGTGATGATACGCACCTTTACTTCCAGGAAACAAAGGCAAGCAGCTTTCTGAGTTCAAGGCCAGTCTGGGACAGAGCAAGTTCTAGGTGAAGAAAAGCTTAAGTCCGGGCATGGCAGTAGTTGCCTTTAATCCCAGCATTCATGAGCCAAATCCCAGTCAGATTTCTGTGTTCATGGTTAGTCTATAGAGGAAATTCCAGGACAACCAATCTTAGGCAGTAAGGGAGAAACCAAGTTAATAGAATAGGGGTGGGGGGCATGTTCTAGCCCCAGAAAGCACTAGAACTCAGAAGCTTCAGCCATGTGACTCTTGCTTTAGAGTTTAGAATAGAAGGGACCTCTGGGACAAATGAAGGTAGTTAGCTGGAACTAAGAAATTCAGAGTGATTAAGAGACCAGTGCTGGGCAGTGGTGGCACACACCATTAATCCCAGCACTTGGGAGGCAGAGGCAGGCAGATTTCAGAGTTCGAGGCCAGCCTAGTCTACAAAGTGAGTTCCAGGACAGCCAGGGTGCCAGGGCTATACAGAGAAATGATGTCTCGAAAAACCAAAAAACAAAACAAACAAAACAACAACAACAACAACAAAAAAAACCAACCAACCAACCAAAAAAAAAAAAAAGACCAGCATTAGTGGGGTGAAATTTTCTAGGAAGCATTTTCCTAGATCACAAAGAAAACCTGTTCCAGAGATTGTCAAGGCTGTATCTCATGCTGCAGCTGAACTTGGTAATGTGTAAGAATCACCCAGGTGGTACTCGTTTTGAAGCCATTAGGTCATGGGGCTTTGCTGGGGCTTGGATTGTGAGTAGCCTGGGAAGGTCCGTGTGAAGCTTCAGGTACAGTTGACTGCCCAGGTCTAAAGTTGAGGTTTGGCACTGTGAAGAGAGCCTATGAGAACCTATTGATGAGGCAGGCCCTGGTGCAGCAGAAGACTATTGACTATGCCAATATCATGGGATGTCCACCAAGAACTGCAAGAGTGGAGTCAACAAGAGCCTAGAGTGCTACAGATGGCAGAGCTGGTGGAGTGAAGCAAGGCTTTTGATGGTGTCTGGAAGATCATGTGTGGATCCCAGAGAATGGAACGAGAAGCTGTGAAGTTCTAGTTGACTTGAATATCCCAAGATGTTAAAAATGCCAGAGCCATGGGATACCTTCTGAGAAAAGATGCTAACTATAGAGGAATAGCCCAAGAGATGTAAGTGTGCTTTAGTAAACAATGATAAAAAAGTAGAAGATCTAAAGACCCCTTTGGCACCAGACATGGTAACATAGTGTTTTAAGTTTTCCCAGCTGGTTTCCTGTCTTGCTTTGGGGATTAAATTAAGTGTGTGAAAGAATCTCAGGCTGGGCGTGGTGGAGCATGCCTTTAATCCCAGCACTCAGGAGGCAGAGACAGGTGAATTTCTGAGTTCTTGGCCTGCTTGGTCTACTAAGTGAGTTTCAAGACAGCCAGGGCTATTCAGAGAAACACTGTCTCAAAAACAAACAAACAAACAAAACCCCCGCAAAACAAAAGAAAAGAATCTCAGAAGACTCTTTGTACTTTGGGCTCTTCATATTGTTGAGAGTCATATAGACTATGAGCAATTTGGAAGTTGGATTAAATGTGTATTTAATATGTTGTTGCTAGATATTTGTGTGAATAACATATAGGGACCAGGGAATAGAATGTAGTGATTTGAATACATTATGCTCAGGGAGTAGAACAAATAGAAGTTGTGGCCTTGTTGAAATATGTGTGGCCTTGTTGGAGAAATTGTGTCCCAGCAACCACATGGTGGCTCCTAACCATCTGTAACAAGATCTGACTCCCTCTTCTGGAGTGTCTGAAGACAGCTACAGTGTACTTACATACAATAAATAAAAAAAAATGAGCAAGAATTTAAAAAAAAGATATCGCGGAAAGGTGAAATTGTAGAATGGGGACTCTCGTATCAGCGTTCTTCTGCCTGCCATGAGCGAAATCTCTTAACACAAATGTGTCAGTGCTGTGTGTGTGTGTGTGTGTGTGTGAGAGAGAGAGAGAGAGAGAGAGAGAGAGAGAGAGAGAGAGAGAGAGAGAGAGACTGTCATTGAGGATATTACAGTGTGAACCAATGGATCATGGAGCTGCCCCCTTCTGCTCTGGATTGCTCTGGTGTCATGAGTTATTCTGTAGTAGAAACTTGTACTACTTTGTTCTAAGATCATGGCTATCCTGAGGCAGCCTGAGTCAGTTCCCTTGTTGGGAGGACAGGAGATTCCCTGTGTTGTCTGAGTCAGACTGAGATCCATGACCAAGTGTCATCAGTATAAATAAAGCTATTTTGATATTTTTCTTATGTCTCCCTTGCCTGTTCATTAGTAACATTCTACTTNTATGGTTCTTTAATGGTTTGTATCTATAGCATTGTGAAACTAATGTGTTTGATGCCAATTTTTGTCCTATCAATGGGATTTTGGGAAATTATGGGGATTGCTTTGGAGGATAATCACAAATTTCCATGGCAACAACAAGATGGTAGACTCAACAGTAACAGTGAAAGATTCAATAGAGCAAAGGAAAGGGTGTTCCTGTTTAATTTACATTTTAATTTACTTTTCAAAAATTCTCTCCTGTATCACAGATGGGCCTCGAGCTCCTCATTGACCTGCTTCCTTTCACTGAGTGCTGTACTACCATATCCAGCATGCACGGCACATGTTTATGGGGCCATATTCTCCTGGAATCATCTCGTATGAAAAGGACACTAGTGAATGACAAATTTCTCTCTCCTTCTCTACAGCCTTTATTCTGAACAAAGGTGAGATATCATTATGCATCTCTGATGTCCGACTTTGTTTTGTTAACATTTTGCCAAGCTGACCTCTGCACTCGTTTTGTAGCCATCACCAGTAGCAATCAAAGCATTTAATTCATACTTGTTTATCCTGATTGTTATGATTATGAAAATATAGACTAATGTCTCCCTTGCTTGAATGTCATGGTTGTTATCTGGTGTCCATGAAACAGTTCTTCATAGGAACTATTCAATAGGGATGCCTTAGACAGAAGTGACAGCTGGGATAGGAGCACTTGAGTCAGAGTCCCCTTGAGGCTGATCTCTACTAGATATCAGAATGTGATATTATCTACATCATGTGCATATTCATGTGCATATTCAGGCTGTATATCTCAGGTAGAAACAAATGAAACCACATAACCTTTTCTGCATGTGTCTGAAAGATTTGCCTTCATCTACTGCTTTGTATCCTATCTCCACAGTACCAGTGAAGATTAGAAAAAGGCACTACATTATCTAGTACACTACATTATCTAGCACTGGAGTTATAGAATACTGTTACTAAACTGTGGATGGTGGTAAGAGATACAGGGGCCTTTGAAAGAACAGGTATGCTCTTTAGCCATGAGCTATCCCTCAGCACCACCTCTATCTCTGTATTTCATTTGAGGCAGTGCTTTACTATGTAGTCTTGGCTTCTCCACAATGTGCTGTGATGACCAGGCTGCATTACAAGTCACAGCCATATGCTTTCCTCTGCTTCTCTTTTGCTGAGGTTAAGGACATTGGTCACCATGCCTGACCAGATATTTTTTCTACCATTAAAGCACTTTTATATGTCACATATGACAGGTTAGGTCACATAGGACAAATGACCCTTAGCAAGCAAATCGATTACATGGGCATACTTTTAATGTCTTTTACATTGCAGTGTCTATTTACTTATAGAGGAGGGGACACTAACCAGATTCATCATGTCAGGCACTCATCTGGGAATTCCTATCTTCCTATATTCCCAGTTGCTTTCAGATTATGGTGTGACTCACAGAGTAACCACAGAGATGAGGAAGTTGTCCATGGAAGGCATCTCCTCCTCCTGTGTCTTCTGCTTTATCCCCCAAGGTCTATCTAGCATGGGCATGAGAATCCAGAACTCAGATGTTTTTCCTAAGCAGTTTACAGAAGTGCATCCTGATCTCCCATGCATGTCTTCTTCTTCTTTGAAAAAAATTATTTATACAGCAAAGTCTGATGTAGACTGACTCAGCTGAGGCTAGTCCTGAACATTTCATCCTCAAGCCATGAACTCTTGAGTGTGGCTAGGAGTGGATTCCTCACATACAAAAGTGAAACTATTTGTATAGAAGTCCTGGCTAACATCTCTGTTTGAGGCAGTTAGAGGGCAAGAGACACTTTGATTCCTCTAGGCTACTCTTTACAGGCAAACTGTTATCACAAATCTCATCCCAAGTCTCAAAATGAGGGGTTCAGCAACATACCCCTCAAATTCCTGCACTTGAGAAGAGGACGTTGGAGAATCAGAAGACCAAGGTTAATTTTGCTCCATAGAATGTTCATGTCCCCACTGGGGCACATGAGATTCTACAGCAATAACAAAAATCCTCTGTGGAGTCGATGGAGAAACTTGGGTCCCCATAATTAAGAACTCTACCTCAGCTGCTGATTTTTGACCTCTCTATCAAGCTGGTGCTCAGACTGGAGTATTGTGAACTAGCTGGGAGTCCCTTTCTTAGAAAACCAAGCATGACAGGTATGGTGGGACACAACTGGGATGCCAGCACTCCTGAGGTAGTTCATACGGAATAGTCTATGCTCTGTTCTGGATACTCCATCACAGATGCTTGGCCTTTCTGCTGGGAAAGTTCTTTCCATATTCTGGACCTTCTTGTCTGAGTAACTCCGTCATGGCTAAAGAGGACAATCTATTCTAGATACTCACTGATGTCCTGAAATTGATTGATACAGCTTGGTAGTGGACAGCTGTTGGAGTCTGTGTGAGACCAGTTATTTCAGTTAAAATAAATTAGAAAGAAACAGTCAATGAAATCTTAAAATACAACAAAACAAACCTGAAATTTTGTTTGAGTCAGGAACTCACTATATAGCCCGCAAATACCTATTTTTCTCTTTTGTAGAAAACGATGGGATAGAGCTTGCCACATTGAATAGGCTGGCCAGGCACAAGGTATAACCCAGGGTAGCTTAGAACTTACAGAAATCCACCTGCCTCTGTTTTCTAGGTGCTACAATCAAAGTTATGACCCATCACTCCCTGCCTTGAGGTAGCTTTTTACACAGACTTAAATTCCCTGCATTTGAGAGATGACATTATTGTCACTACAACATGCTTTCAGGTTCCTGCATTCCTGATTATCCAAGGACACTAAAATATCCTTACCTCCCTTACCTCAATAGTTCCAGATCTTTTCTGTGTCAGTCTGGCTTCATTCCTTTTTGTCCTTTCCCATTAATTATAATTGAAATAATTTAGGATTGTATTACTCAGAGTTCTCTCTCTCTCTCTCTCTCTCTCTCTCTCTCTCTCTCTCTCTCTCTCTCTCTCTGTTTTCCAAGACAGGGTTTCTCTGTGTAGCCCTGGCTGTCCTGGAACTCACTCTGTAGAACAGGCTTGCCTCAAACTCAGAAATCTTCCTGCCTCTGCCTCCCAAGTGCTGGGTTTAAAGGCACGTGTCAACACTTCCTGGTTAGTCAGAATTCTCTAGAGTCACAGAATTTATGTGTTTTCTCTATATAGTAAGGGCATTTGTTGATGATTTACAGTCTGTAGACCAGCTCCCAACAATGGTCAGCAGCAGCTGTGAATGGAAACCCAAGGGACCTCAGAGAAATAAATTCCAAATTTTCAACCTTCCCTCGGTCTCCATTCATCTGGATGATCCTAGGCTAGACCAACCTAAGGGAGTTTATGAAATGGCATCATTAGTCACTAAGGACAATTGGTGGTGGTCACCTGTGTCTGTATATTAGGAGTAGGTTGTATATGAGCAATGTTTCATCAGCCATTGCCAATGTATGAAGGCACTGGGAAACCTAAGAAACAGATAGAAATACTTTTCTTTGTATCTTGTTTTGTTTACTAGACAGAGTTTTAACGTATGCTATTTCAAACTGAGTAGACCAGGACAGAGTAAGAGAAAAAAAAGTCACAGGGAAAATCTGGCCTCTGCTTTCCTGTTGCTGAAAATAAAGGGACATTCAGGATTATCAGGCCTAAATTCAACTACAGGTTAGCATTAAGTGCATTTGAGTTTCTTCTACCTGTGAAGTGGAAACTTACCTGTTCTTTGGAAATCAGTTTGGATGGAGTTTTGCTGGGCAACACATGAACAATTGTTTAGCAGCAGTGAACATGGGTAAACGTCTAAGGCAGACTCCTAAAGGAATTTTGCCTGAGCAGTCACAGGAGACAGGATATTCTGCTCAAGCAAGCATGAGAAAACACAAGTAAGGAAAGATTGTATGCTAACGACATGCATGTTTTGGTATGCTTTGCACTGCATAGTTGAGCTGCATCTGTCCAGATTCCATAGAGAGAAGTGAATGGAAGAAATTCTTGTCCTGTACAGCAGGTTCTTGCCACTTGTGAGGATTTGGGTTCTTTGGCCATGATGTCAACTTAGACAGGTGAATGCGGTGAAGTGGACCCATGAAGGACACATGGTGTTTGGAAAGAGTGTAAAAAGGATTCCACAGAGAGTGATGGAGCATGAGCTTGGCTTGTTTCTAGATCAATGCTTGTGAGTCTCAAGTATTTGCTGATTATTGCTGCCCGGATGAGGCACAACAATGAAATTCTCCATGGATTCTGCTTTGTCCCTCTTGCTGATTCCAGCCCAGGCCGAGGCCTGGCTCTTTCTGCTAGGTAGTTCCACCACTGCTGTTTGGTGTTTGCTAACCAGACTGTAAAGGGCTAGACTGTTGGTGTATCCATGAAGTGTTTGTGAGTGAATGTACCTGCTGCTTCTGACCATTGAACACGGATTGGATTTGTTCTAAAAAAACCTTTCTGAACAGGCCCACTTCCCCTCTTATCCTTTCTATTCCATTACCTCTGGTGGGCTAAAAGTGAGGTTAAAATTTTTATGAGCCATATTTAAAATCAGCGTTTGAAAAAAATTAAAGTTCAGTAAGTGCCATTCCAGCAATAATTGCCTCCAGATGAAGGTTTCCCATATATTCCTAGTGATATGGTCTAAACACACAAAATTACAAACACATATACTCAAGTCACACAAACATACACATGCACACAGAGAGAGAAGAGACAGAGTTAGAGCAGAGAGAGAGAGAGAGAGAGAGAGAGAGAGAGAGAGAGAGAGAGAGAGAGAGAGAAAGAGAGGAGAGAATCCAGAATGTCTACTTCACTAAATGCAGTAGCTAGAATAGAAACCAGAGAGCTGTAGAGAGAGAATCATTGTTTCTGGTTCTCAGGAATTATTTCAAATTGGCTGCATCTTTAGAATTACTGCCTCACAAAAATAGATGCAAGCCATCCTCCTGCCTCATCCGTCTGAGTAGATAACATGCTGAGAGGACAGAGCTTCCAATTCACCTACATGTTCCAGAAGAGTGTGCATTTGTGACAATATGCTTGCCACACACTTTCAGAGGATATTTGAGGTTTTGTGTGCACGTCTAGTGTCAGGAACAGAGTAAAGACAATGTGCTAAACACTCAGAANCNCGTACATCACCTGTGGAGAAAACTCAGCCAGGTGTGTTGGTTCACAACAGCTGACCTAGTGTGTAGATGTTGAGGCTAGAGGATTGTTGCTAATTGGAGTGTCAGGTAACCACAGCTAATGTGAAAGANTTCCTGAAAAATAAATGTAAAAAACAGTATGTAAAGAGCCACTAAATTAAGGAACAGAGAAAAATCAGTGAATCAGGCTGTTTTAGTTCATGGGTTCTCAGCTCTCAGGCCAATGTAAGTTTTTGGCTTTACCAAAAGGAACTATATATCTTTTTTCCCTTTTTTTCAAGACAGGGTTTCTGTGAGTAGCCCTTCCTGTCCTGGAACTCACTCTTTAGAACAGGCTGGCCTTCAAATAGTCCTGTCTCTATCTCCTAACTGCTGGGATTAAAGGTGTGCACCACCACTGCCAGGCTGGATTATTTAGATCTGGGTAATGAAAGATAACTTATACAGACTGGTATCTAACCAATTGAGATCCCCTTGCTTCTTCCTGTGATGTGATGGGGAACTGTAAATACTGGGTCCTCTGATTTTTTTCTATTATATTTTTAAATTTGTTGGTTTGTTTTGAGTTAATGTGTCCTTGTGAAGNTGAGACTGTCCTTGAACTTCCCAGAGGTGGCCCGCAGGACTTGAGCAAAGAAAGATTATACTGTGCCTCACAAGATCTGGTATTAAAGGCCTATAACACAATAATAACTGCAAAATCACATCAACTTATTTTGTGTTATTTTAGGCATATATGTTTTCCTTGCCTATATGTTAGCATGCACTACCCTAAGATGGCAGTAGAGAGAGATAGAGCTGCTATAAGTGGAGTTGTAGATGGTTATGAGCTGACATTTGGAAGGTAGGAATAGAATGCTGTTCCTGTGAAAGAGCAAATCTGCTTGAAAAGTTGAGGCATTCATAAAGCCCCTAAACATTTTTGAACTCATCTGCAATTATCTCATCAAAGGCAAAGCTGGTCCAGAAGTCAAATCAAATAAAGATAGAAGAGAGAGAGAGAGAGAGACAGACAGAGAGAGACAGAGAGAGACAGAGAGAGACAGAGAGAGAGAGAGAATGACAAAGAGAGAAAGAGATACATTTAGTGTTTTAACACTGACTTGATGCTGGGCGTGGTGGCACACACCTTTAATCCCAGCACATGGGAGGCAGAGATAGGCAGGTTTTTGAGTTCAAGGCCAGCCTGGTCTACAAAGATAGTTTCAGGACAGCCAGGGCTATACAGAGAAACCTGGTCTCAAAAAACTAAAAACCAACCAAACAAACAAAAAACAAAGGAAAAACACTACTTGGTAAATGTTTCTTCATTCATGGTTCCTCCCTTGCCTGTCTGGAGATCTAATCACACTGGACACACCCTATCCCCTACAACCACACTCAGTCCTGTTACTGTGACCGATCTCTAAGCTCAGGCTACATAATAGTTCCAGAGAGGCCGGGCAGTAGTGGTGCACGCCTTTAAGCCCAGCACATGGGAGGCACAGGCAGACAGATTTCTGAGTTCAAGGCCAGGCTGTCTACAGAGTAAGTTCCAAGACAGCCAGGGCTACACAGAGAAACCCTGTCTCCAAAAATCAAACAAACAAACAAAAAAAAACCAAACCAAAATAAAAACCCCGAACACAAAACCTAACCAAACCAAACCAAACCAACCAACCAACCAACAAACAAACAATAATATTCCAGAGAGACCTGGGAAGTAGGCTAGGCTACAAACAAAATCAAAGAAAAAAATCCCAGCACTCAAAGTTTGAGAAGTATCCTGGATGGGCTTCTGACCATAGACCTCAGTTTTATACATTCCCTAATGAGTCCTGATTCACTCAACGAGGTCAAAATAAGATTAAGTGGGTGGAGATTTCATTGTCCTATCAGGAGGTAGCTCTGGCCTGAGAGGTGTGGCTAAAAAGCAGAGCTTTGAGGGGGAAGGAGCATATAAGGACTCAAATGGCTCCATAAGACACACTGAGCCTAGGAGTGTGTTGTGACTGCCTGAACTTGGTGAGACTGGAGCTTCTGATAGACTGTCCACAGCAGGTAAGTCATTTATGCCCATCAGGTCACCCCATCCCAAAGTGTCCATTTCATCTTAATATTTTTGTGTGTTTGTTTCCTGTGCTTGCATGCTTTTCTTGTGTGGTTATTTTGAATCAGCCAACCTCATTTAGCCCAGGATAGTCAGGAGTTCATATGTAGTCAAGAGTCATGAAACACTGAATGCTCAGCCTCTACCTCCTGAGATCTGAGGGTGCCCTGCCCTGCTTGTTTATTGGCTAAGGAGCCAATATTCAAGGACGCTGGCTCACTGGTAAAACACCATACATCCTCACCTACTGTAATCTTACAAAAATTCTAATTCAAAGTGAATATAGATTTATAAAATGACAAGGAAGAAAATTCTATAGGGAAGAACACTTGGGTATGAGTTAAACTAAAGCATCAAGCTGACAATCTGTCACATGCATTCTCTGGTTTAATTGATTGATTTTTACTCTCTAACTCTAGCTCACTATCCCCTACCTCAATCCTTCCCCCCACTCCCCTAGCCTTCTGCTCTGAGTAGGTGGACCCTTTCTGGGTATCTGCCCACCCTGTCACATTAAGTCTGTGAGATTAGGTGCTTCGCCAAAGAAGATATCACACATACAGGCAACTGCTTTTGGGAGAGACCTTCTAAGCATTTGTTTGGGACTATATGAAACCAAGCTGCCTTAAAGCTACACTTGTCTGGGGAACCCTATGTCTTGTCTCTGTATGTTCTTTTGATGGTAGTTCAGTCTTGAGAGCCCCAAGCATCTATATTTCTTGAAGGTAATGGTCTTCCTGTAGAGTTCCTATCCCTTTTGATGCCTCCACACCTACCCCCTATTCTATCCCAAGCTCCATTCACTTTTGTCTGTGAGTCTCTGAGTCAGCTGCTGGATGGAGCCTCTCAGAATAGGAATTCTAGACTCATGTCTGCAATAATAACAGAGTATCATTAATGATTTTAGGAATCAGTGCTTGTCCATGGGAATGTTCATGTGCTGGGATCATTATTATTTGGCTATTCACTCAATCTCTGTTCCAGCCTCCATTCTGGAATTTCTTTTTCTTTTCTTCTTTCTTTCTTTCTTTCTTTCTTTCTTTCTTTCTTTCTTTCTTTCTTTCTTTCTTTCTTTCTTTCTTTTGAGACAGGGTTTCTCTGTGTACCCCTGGCTATCCTGGAACTCACTTTCTAGACCAGGCTGGCCTCAAACTCAGAAATCTGCCTGTCTCTGCCTCATGAGTGCTGGGATTAAAGGCGTGCACTACCACGCCTGGCCTCATTCTGGCATTTCTTGTACACAGAATGAATTTTGGGTCAAAGTTTTGGAGTTGGGTTATTGTCCCTATTGCTACACTGGGGTTTCTGCCTGGCTAAAGTAGATGGCCACTTCAAGTTCAATTTCCTCGATGCTGAGAGTAACCTTTAAGGTCAGCCCCNTTGATTATTGGGCAACTGCCTTATCTCAGTTTTCTCTCTGATGTTGGAGATAGCCCAAACTAAACATCCCTGTCATCTGCAGAATTGCATTCATTCCCATGGCCATATTTTTTTTTTATTTTTTGGTTTTTCGACACGGGGTTTCTCTGCGTAGCCCGGCTGTACTAGAACTCACTTTGTATACCATGCTGGCCTTGAACTCAGAAATCAGCCTGCCTCTGCCTCCCGAGTGCTGGGATTAAAGGCGTGCACCACCATGCCTGGCTTTCCCATGGCCATCTTGCATCTTTCCTGTCTTTGCCCACACCTGATCCTGNCCCCAAGCATTATCCTCCCCAT
>NW_018392811.1:10963-25921 GCF_900095145.1 Mus pahari | reverse complement strand
GTTAGCCATGGAAGAACCTAAAATTTGGTTAACACTTCCTGATCCATAAAGAAAGAAGAGGGGGGGGGAGAAATTAATGAAGAGAAGAAAAGAAGGAAAGAAAAGAAAGAAAAAGTAAGGAAGGAAAGAAGGTGGGAGGGAGGGAGGGAAGGAAAGGAGGAAGACAGGGAGGGGAGGAAGGAAGGAAAGGAGGAAGGAAGAATGCCAAGGACACAGACAGACAAACACCCATGGGAGAAATGAAAAGNGGCTATTCCAAAAACTTTACTTTTCCTCTCATGTTTTTATAGCTTTTTTTGTTACAAAAATCTCCTATGTAACAATAAAATTACCTCATACATAAAATGTTNAAAAATGGGAATTACAGCAGAAAGGAGGTGGTAAGTTCAAAGCACTGTTTCATTGTATAAGCTCATTATAAGTTCATATGTCCTTGTCTCTCCTAGTGAACACCTCTGGCCTATTTCTTGGATTAATCATTGAATAAAAGTTTTTTCTTATTCATTAATTTGTTCCAAACATGATTTTTTTTCTCCTAGTGCAATTTGTCAATGGCACACAAATGTATACATAGCACTAATTACACGTTTATTCTGTAGGGCACTTGAGAATACTTGTATCAATTTAGGAGCTATATAAAATCATGATTAGCAATCAGGAAATCATCAATTCATCTAAACCCCATTACTATATGAAAGTACATCTTCATATTGATTCCACAGGAAATCTACTCAATAGGGTAGTAAATACCCAGGAAATCATTAAGCTATGTATTAGTGAGAGGAAATCATGAGAGGAAAGAGAAGTAATATCTGAGTCAATGTCTCTGGGTTCTTGGCCTCTCAGAGTGCACCCATTATAGCCACGCACAACTCTGGCCTAGCTCCAGACATCTTACTTGTTTGGCACAGCCCTTCCTAGATGACTTCTGTCAGCAACTGAGGGGAACAGTGAATGAGGATTGGGGGCAGGGCACTCAGTGAGTTTTACTGGGTCAGTTGTACAGAGACAGGTTGCAGAGAGAACAAGCTAAACACANGTAAAGACAGAACCAGTCAGAGTTTGCAAAGGAGGCAAAAGATTAAAACATATTGCCAAAGGACGAATGAGCCCACGCAGAGGAAATTCAGAGACTGAGAGAAGTCAGATTGAACCAGTCAACTTTCAGATGGTGTAAGCCAGAAGAGCTGAGTTGAACCAGCCAGCCTGAACTTAGAAAGAGGTAGAGAGGGTCNGCTTATTCAGCACTAAGTCTCAAAGGCTGTAAACATTCTAGGCCTAGAATAAATTGTANGGAGTCTAGAAGCATCCAGAAATAGGCTTAGATTAGCAGATCTGAGTAAGGAAGCCTTGGAGATGACAATTAACTTCATGACAATAAAAGTTATATTTATAAATCCTCCTTNGCAGACAATGGTTTTGTCCATAAATCTTTATTTTATTTATTTAGAGAAGGCAGGTAGGCCATGGGTGTATTGGTTCATTAGAAGGCTGAATCCATCTGAAGAATTAATCCAAAATTAATCAGTAATTCCTATAGTGATTCTGCAGGCAGAAAGTTCTGGTATTCAGCATTAGAATGGACAAAGTGAGGGCACACTCAGCCTGATGGCACTCAGCAGTCCCTTGACCCTGTTCTCTGAGGAATTCCAGCCTGAGAGCAGCACTCAGTACTGACTGCAGAGATACTCACCTGATGGTGTTCACCCCAACTTATAAGTTCTTCATTTAGGGACAAATACTGAACACCATGAGATTCGAAGACAAACTGGCCAACCTTCACATGAGCTGTGGTACTGCTCTGCAGAGACTGGTAATTAAAGATGTCAAGCTTGGTTGCCGAAACCTCCTTGTTCACAATGTTCTCCTCATTGGAGCTTCTCACAAACTGGCCATTTTGTAAGAATGGATGGAGCTAAAAGAGAAAATAGTGATCAGAACATGCACTGTAAGTCACTGAGATGCACATAAACCTGTTTATTTAACTGTCCTCTCTGTCTATGAATGCACGTTCCTGTGGCTTTCATCAGTGTTCAGTTTATCAAACATTTATCATAGGGCTAATACAAAGTAGCAGTAGGGCTATATGTACACATTAGCATAGTCCTATGCTATTTACCAACACTGTCAACACTATTTACCAACACTATTCAAATTTGCAAGCTGAACTTTTCTCAGTCAGTCAGTGATGAAAGGAGAACTCTGTCCACCAGATACTAATTTTTATGAAAAATAAGAACAATTTGTCAGATTATATCAGAGAATCTTCTCTTTGCCAAGAATATCACTGTGCAAGGAAAAAATAGTATGGAGTGCTAATATTTAAATGTGACAACCATGTGACTGTTCCCAAAGCACAGGAAACATTGGGAAAGAGGGTATGGAGAGAATGCAAGAGCCAGATACTGGTTAGGAGATCCATGAAATGTTATCATTTAGGTGTGACATGGTAATGGCACTCATCAGCTTGTGGCAGCTAAGTTTGTCTGTATGGGACCAGCAAAAGATTGAGGCCATAAAAATATTTAATCACAGATGAGAGAGGCAACTCATGGAATCCAGCCCCTCATAGAATCAATGTTAGAAACCAAAGGATTCTAAAGGAGAGGAAGTCATTGTCATCAGAAATACCACACTTTTGCCTTCCTTCTGCATCAGTGGATAGCTGCATGCTCATGCCCACATGGAAGGCCTTTGGGTCATAAATACAGTGGGTCATGAAAAAAAAAAGCAAAACACCAAATACATGAATATAAGATGGAGACATGGTGGGAGACTGGAAGGTCTGTGAGGATGGAGAGAGAGAGTTAATATGAATGAACAGACAGTATTATATACTTGTATGCTTGTATGTAGAATTCAAAGAATGCATTATTTGAACAGAACATATATGATGGATATAAAAACAACTACATCTAACCTTATAATTTAAACTATGAAGAGCAAATAAACAATTCTCTGAAGAAATGTGAAAAGTATCTTTTCCTTAGAGAGGATGATGATTAACACAAAAGATTGAATCAACAAAACCATCCTCTTAAAGTGAAGGGCAAATGAATGTGACCTGAGATTAAAATACAAAGGAATAAAATTTTGGTCATGTTCCACCCTTGTAGCAATGCTAAAGGAAACTTTCAGAGAAATGAAAAATTGTATAAGCTAGAAAATTAAACTAACATAAAGAAAAGAAATGAAGCAGAATACCACAGTAAAATTGAGCATTGTATTTTCTTTATATTTCTAGTAGGCTATAATCTGATCAAAACCACAAAATGGAAATAATAACACATAGCTACATCTTTAGATACATTAAACGCTTGACAGAACAGTTACAACAAATAGGAAAGAGGTGGCTACCAGGGATGACTCTAACTGCTGGAGCAGGAGAGAGAGCCATCTTGTATCCTGGAACCCTCAGAGCCCAGTCTGAGCAGGAAAGCCTGTGGAATGCAGAAGCAATGTAGCTTCTGGGACAGGCCCATTTCTGGCCATAACCTTCAGCCAGGAAGCAGATCTGAGCACCAGACATCTGCACTCCTCTCCCATCAGAGGAGAGGTGGCCTGAAGAGAGTACTCTGTCCACTGAGACCCAGGGGAGAGTTGGACTCCAAGGAGTGCTGACAGAGGCTAACATTTTTACAGGAGGAATAAGCCCCAGCCAGAGACAACTTTAATAACTAATACCAGAAATTACCAGGTGGTTAAAGGCAAACTTAAGAATCTTACTAACAGAGACCAAGACCACTCACCATCACCAGAACCCAGCACTGCCATCTCAGCGAGTCCCGGATACCCCAACATACCTGAATAGCAAGATTCAGATTTAAAATCATATCTCATTATGCTGGTAGAGGATTTTAAAAAGGGCAGGAATAACTCACTTAAAGAAATACAGGAAAACACTGCTAAACAAGTAGAAGCCCTTAAAGAAGAAATACAAACATCCCTTAAAGAATTACAGGAAAACACAACCAAACAGGTGATGGAATTGAACAAAACCATCCAAGATCTAAAAAGGGAAGTAGAAGCAATAAAGAAAACCCAAAGTGAGACAACTCTGGAGATAGAAACCCTAGGAAAGAAATCAGGAACCATAGATGGGAGCATCAGCAAGTGAACACAAGAGATAGAAGAGTCTCAGATGCAGAAGATTCCATAGAGAACAGGGACACAACAATCAAAGAAAATGCAAAATGCAAAAAGATCCTACCTCAAAACATCCAGGAAATCCAGGACACAATGAGAAGACCAACTCTACGGATAATAGGAGTAGATGAGAATGAAGGTTTTCAACTTAAAGGGCCAGTAAATATCTTCAAAAAAGTTATAGAAAAAACTTCCCTAACATAAATAAAGAGATGCCCATGAACATACAAGAAACATACAGAACTCCAAATAGACTGGACCAGAAAATAAATTCCTCTCGACACATACAAAACAGAACAACAAATGCACTAAATAAAGATAGAATATTAAAAGCAGTAAGGGAAAAATGTCAAGTAACATATGAAGGCAGATCTATTAGAATTAGAGTTCTCACCAGAGATTATGAAAGCCAGAATATCCTGGACAGATGTTATACAGATCCTGAGAGAACACAAATGTTAGCCCAGGCTACTATACCCAGCAAAACTCTTAATTACCATAGATGGAGAAACCAAAGTATTCTAAGATTAAAACAAATTCATACAATATCTTTCTTTGAATCCAGCCCTTCAAAGGTTAATAAAGGGAAAACACCAACACAAGGAAGGACACTACACCCTAGAAAGAGCAAGAAAGTAATCCTTCAACAAACCAAAAAGAAGACAGCCACAAGAACAGACTCCCAAATTTAACAACCAAAATAACAAGAAGCAACAATTACTTTTTTTTAATATCTCCTAATATCAATGGACTCTATTTCCCAATAAAAAGACATAGACTAACAGACTGGCTACACAAATAGGACCCAACATTTTGCTCCTTAAAGGAAACATACATCAGGGAAAAAGACAGACACTACCTCAGAGTAAAAGGCTAGAAAATAATTTTCCAAGCAAATGGTCCAAAGGAACAAGCTGGAGTAGCCATTCTAATATTGAATAAAATTGACTTCCAAAACAAAGTTATCAAAAAAGACAAGGAGGGGCACTTCATACTCATCAAAGGTAATATCTACCAAGATGAACTCTCAATCCTGAATATAAATGCTCCAAATGCAAGGGAAGCCACATTCATTAAAGAAACTTTACTAAAAGCTCAAAGAACACATTACACTTCACACAATAATAGTGGAAGACTTCAACACCTGACTCTCATCAATGGACAAACCCTGGAAACAGAAACTAAACAGAGAAACATTGAAACCAACAGAAGTTACGAAAGAAAAGGAATTAACAGATATCTACAGAACATTTTATCCAAAAACAAAAGGATATACCTTCTTCTCAACACCTCATGGTACCTCCTCCAAAACTGACCATATATCTGCTCAAAAAACAGGCCTCAACAGATGGAAAAATATTGAAATTATCCCATGCATCCTATCAGATCACCACGGACTAAGGATGATATTCAATAACAGCATAAATAGTAGAAAGTCAACCTTCACGTGGAAAATGCACAACACTCTACTCAATGATACCTTGGTCAAGGATGAAATAAAGAAAGAAATTAAAGACTTTTTAGAGTTTAATGAAAATGAAGCCCCAACATGTCCAAACTTATGGGACACAATGAAGGCAGCCCTAAGAGAAAAACATAGCCCTGAGTGCCTCCAAAAAGAAACTAGAGAGAGCATACACTAGCAGACTGACACCACACTTAGAAGTTCTAGAATGAAAGGAAGCAAATTCACCCAAGAGGAGTAGATGGAAGGAAATAATCAAACTTAAGAATGAAATCCACCATGTGGAAACAAAAACAACTATTCAAAGAATCAACCAAACCAGGAGCTGGTTCTTTGAGAAAATCAACAAGATAAAAAATATCCTTAGCCAGACTACCTAGAGGGTACAGGGACATTATCCTAATTAACAAAATCAGAAATGAAAAGAGAGAAATAACAACAGAACCTGAGGAAATCCAAAACATCATCAGATCCTACTACAAAAGTCTATAATCAACAAAACTGGAAAACCTGGATGAATTGGATAATTTCCTAGACAGATACCAGGTACCAAAGTTAAATCAGGATCAGATTAACCATCTAAACAGTCCCATTTCCCCTAAAGAAATAGAAGCAGTCATTAATAGCCTCCTGACCCAAAAGCCCACGACCAGATGGGTTTAGTTTAGAGTTCTATGAGACCTTCAAAGAAGACCTAACTTCAACTCTAATCAAACTGTTCCACAAAATAGAAACAGAAGGTACACTACGCAATACATTCTATGAAGCCACAATTACTCTGATCCCTAAACCACACAAAGATCCAACAAAGAAAGAGAACTTCAGACCAATTTCCCTTATGAATATCAATGCGAAAATACTCAATAAAATCCTTGCAAACTGACTCCAAGAATACGTCAAAACAATCGTCTATCATAATCAAGTAGGCTTCATCCCAGGGACGCAGGGATGGATTAGTATATGGAAGTATATCAACTTAATCCACTATATAAACAAACTCAAAGACAAAAATCACATGATCATTTCATTAGATGCTGACAAAGCATTTGACAAAATTCAACACACATTCACGATAAAAGTCTTGGAAAGATCAGAAATTCAAGACCCCTACCTAAATATAATAAAAGCAATCTACAGCAAACCAGTAGCCAACATCGAACTAAATGGAGAGAAGCTGGAAGCAATCCCANTAAAATCAGGGACTAGACAAGGCTGCCCACTTTCTCCCTACCTATTCAATATAGTANTTGAAGTCCTAGCCAGAGCAATTCAACAACAAAAGGAGATCAAGGGGATANAAATTGGAANGGAAGAAGNCAAANTATCATTATTTGCAGATGATATGATAGTATATATAAGTGACCCTAAAANTTCCNNCAGAGNACTCCTAAACCTGATAAACAGCTTCAGTGCAGTAGCTGGATATAAAATTAACTCAAACAAATCAGTGGCCTTTCCCTACACAAAGGATAAACAGAATGAGAAAAAAATTAGGGATACAAAACCCTTCACAGTAGTCACAAAAAGTATAAAATACCTTAGTGTGAACCTAACTATGAAAGTAAACGATCTGTAAGAAAGAAATTGAAGAAGATCTCAGAAGATGGAAAGATCTCCCATGCTCATGGATTGGCAGGATTAATGTAGTCAAAATGGCTATCCTGCCAAAAGCAATCTACAGATTCAATGCAATCCACATTAAAATTCCAACTCAATTCTTCACTGAGCTAGAAAAGAAAATTTGCAAATTCATCTGGAATAACAAAAAACCTAGGATAGCAAAAACTATTCTCAACAATAAAAGAATCTCTGGTGGAATCACCATGCCTGATTTCAAGCTGTACTACAGAGCAATTGTGATAAAAAAAAAAAATGCATGGTACTGGTACATCAANAGACAGGTAGATCAATGGAATAGAATTGAAGAACAAGAAATGAACCCACACACACCTATGGTGACTCGATCTTTGACAAGGGAGTTAAAACAATCCAGTGGAAAAAAGACAGAATTTAATTTTTTTAATTTATTTTTTGTATTTTTATGTTCATTGCAGCCTTATTTATTTTTTTAACTTTTTTTATTAGATATTTTCTTTATTTACATTTCAAATGCTATCCTAAAAGTTTCCTATACCCTCCCTCTGCCCTGCTCCCTTATCTACTCATTCCCACTCCTTGGCCCTGGCATGGCACAACTGGTAGTTATGTAGAAGCATGCATATTGATCCATTCTTCTCTCCTTGTACAAAGCTCAAGTCTAAGTAGATCAAAGAATTCCACGTAAAACCAGAGACACTGATCCTTATAGAGGAGAAAGTGGGGAAAATCCTCAAAGATATGGGCACAGGGGAAAAATTCCTAAAGAGAACAGCAATCGCTTGTGCTGTAAGATCAAGAATTGACATATGGGACATCATAAAATTGCAAAGCTTCTGTAAGGCAAAGAATATTGTCATGAAGACAAAAAGGACAACAACAGATTATGAAAGGAATTTTACCAATCCTAAATCTGATAGAGGACTAATATACAATATATACAAAGAGTTCAAGAAGCTGGAATCCAGAAATTCAAATAAACCCATTAAAAAATNNGGTACAGAGCTAAGCAAAGAATTCTCATCTGAGGAATACTGAAGGACTGAGAAGCACCTGAAAAATGTTCTACATCCTTCATCATCAGGGAAATGCAAATCAATACAACCCTAAGATTCCATCTCACACCAGTCAGAATGGCTAACATTAAAAATTCAGGTGACAGCAGATGCTGGCAAGGATGTGGAGAAAGAGGAACACTCCTCCATTGTTGGTGTGATAGCAAGCTTGTACAACCACTCTGGAAATCAATCTGGTGGTTCCTCAGAAAATTGGAATATTCATCAATACCACTCCTGGGCATATACCCAGAAGATGTTCCAACTGGTAATAAGGACACATGCTCCATTATATTCATAGCATTCTTATTTATAATAGTCAGAAGCTGGAAAGAACCGAGATGTCCCTCAACAGAGGAATGGATACAGAAAATATGGTACATTTACACAATGGAATACTACTCAGCTATAAAAAAAACAATGGATTTTTGAAATTCTTGTGCAAATGGATATATATGGAGGATATCATCCTTAGTGAGGTAACCCAATCACAAAAGAAGTCACTTGATATACACTCACTGATAAGTGGATATTAGCCCAGAAACTTAGAATACTCAAGATACAATTTGCAAAACACAAGAAAACCAAGAAGAAGGAAGACCAAAATGTTGATATTTCATTCCTCATTAGAATAGGGAACAAAATACCCATGAAAGGAGTTACAGAGACAAAGTTTGGTGTTGAGATGAAATGATGGACCATCCAGAGACTGCCCCACCCATCCGATCATCAGCCACCAAACACAGACACTATAGCATATGCCAGCAAGATTTTGCTGAAAGGACCCTAATATAGCTGTCTCTTGTGAGACTATTCAGTGCCTGGTAAATACAGAATTGGATGTTCATAGTCACCTATTGGATGGAACACAGGGCCCCCAATGGAGGAGCTAGAGAAAGTATCCAAGGAGCTGAAGGGGTTTGCATCCCCATAGGTGGAACAACACTATGAACTAACCAGTATCCCCAGAGCTCATGTCTCTAGCTGCATATGTAGCAGAAGATGGCCTTTTAAGAATAGGCCATCATTGGGAAGAGTAGCCCCTTGGTCTTGCAAACTTTATATGCCCCAGTACAGGTGAATGCCAGGCCCAAGAAGTGGAAGTGGGTGGGTAGGGGAACATGGGTGGGGGGAAGGTAAAGGGAACTTTTGGGATAGCATTTGAAATGTAAATAAAGAAAATGTCTAATAAAAAAATAAGTTAAAGAAAAAGAAATTTGGACTTGGTATACTAAAAAGAATCAAAGTACACTTCAGAACATCAGACTTTCCAGAAGTTAAAAGTGACAGGAGAACAATAATGAGGATAAATAGAAAAAACAAAGAAACAAAACAAAAAAAAAAGCCAATAAGTCTTAACAAAGTTGACAAAATTCCCACTTATCTAGGAGAACCTTAATCCTTCAAAAATATGTCTGCTAAGCATGTCCAAGAAAAAGCCAAAGGAAAAAATATTCAATACATGTTTATGGAGATATTGACAAATCCATATAATTAGTTATGACTTCAACATGTCTTTATTGAATAGTTTATGGAACAATCATTTAGTGCAATCATTTTTTAGGGGAAATAATTTCTATGTTCATGAATAAGGAAACAATACTGTGGATATGTCAGTTCCATCAAAGTTATGCTATAGAGTCAATACAACCCAATGAAGAAGCTAGTAGGCTCTTCTATAGATATTAGCTAACTCAGTATGAACTATAAATATATGGAAAAGCAAAGACCATGTAGACATTACAGTACTACAGAATTTAAAGGAAGCTAATGAAGGCAAATAGCTCATAGTCTTACATTTACCAGAAGAAAAAGGCTGCTAATTTCTATTTTGTCTTTAAAGGGTCAAGAAATGGGATGTATTCTGGAGAGTCTACTCTCTCCCAGAAGGAACATGAGTGAGTTAGAATTCATACAAAAAATTCCCAGTAATCAGAAGCTCAATATAAACTGACAATGAAAGAATTTCTCCATAATATCATCCAGGAAGAACAATTAAACACAGTTAATTAGATAATCTATCGCTTCAAAGACATAAGAGAATGAACTCTGTTGGCTATCTTAAAGTATAGAGTATATTATTTGTAATTTAACTCAATACAGTGTATAGCTGATTTCTCAAAGGAACTTGTTCTTAATGCCTTAGCAATATAAAACTTATCTTGTAAGAAATGCTGAAAGAAGTTCTTCAAGATGAAATTAGAGCATACTAATTCATAAACAGGAAAAAATGCCAAAATAGAAAGTCATGGGCATAGATAGATAGATAGATAGATAGATAGATAGATAGATAGATAGATAGATAGATAAATAGATAGAGTAAAATTCAGTATACCCAAATTTAATAATGATGATTTATAAATAAATTCTAAGTATAAATCAGGGGTTTAAAAACAACAATAAAGGTAGTCATACTGATATGTTAACTGATACATAATATATGAAGATATAACATCAAAAACAGGGATAACTGGAAATATATAACTGTGCTTTTAATTGAACTTAAGTATAACACAGAGTTACAAGATATTTTTTATGTATGGTGGATAGGGAACAAAAACAGAGTGGAAAAGTAGAACAATAAACAGAGAAACAGAACCTTATCAAATCATATCACTATAGGAAATTACAAATGAAGACAAAAGGAAACCATAAAACATTGAATGAATAAATAAATAAATAAATAAATAACCAGTCATAAAAAGTAAGTCTTTACTCAGAAATAATTATTATTTTAACTGTAAAATAACTTTAGTCATACATTACTTAACAATCAGAATCAATTCTGGGAAATGCATTATTAGAAAATTTTGTGATTGAGCAAATATTTCAGAGTATGAAAGCACAAAAGAGCAGGATCACACTATCATTAGAAAAAAAAAGGTTATTAGACTACCACTGTATATGTGATTTGCCCTTTATTGAAACAATCATTTGTTCAACAAACTATATTTATATATTGAATAAATTCAACTGTCCACCAAAATACCAAGATATAATTATTTTTAAAATATACAATATAACTAGACTCTGCCCAAAGAGATTGAATTTTGCCATAGAACATAGAAGTGGAAGAATGGAAATGATAATTAATGTAGCTGATAATCAAAATAAGAAGGGGTAGATTTGAGAAGAGATTCCAGTGATCAGCATTCACTAGGTCCTCCATTCAATGCAGAACACTAAGAGAGATTGAGGGATGGATGGATGGATGGATGGATGGATGGATGGATGGATGGATGGATGAATAAATAGTAACATAGATAGACAGACCGAAAGTTACACAGATAGATATGTAGACAGATTTAAAAAAAAAAAAAAAAAGCAAGACTAGCTACACTTGAATGTAACTTTGGGGAGAGCAGAATTTAGGTCAAACACTAACATCAAAGGCAAGCTATGTCAAATAGTAACTGTGGAGAAAATTCATCAAGAAGATATAATAACCCCAAATATATTCAAGTATATAAAACAAATATTTATATAGCTAAAGTCAGAAAAAGACCACAAAATATCAGGAGTGGAAATCCATATCTCCACTTTCAGAAATGGACAAGTCATTCAGACTGAAAATCAAAGGGAAATATTGAACTTGAAGTTTACAGTAGATCAAATGGGCATGAGAGTTATATACAAAGCATTCTTCTCAAGATACGGAATACACATTCTTCTCTATCTTCTTTCTATTTATTTATTTTTTGTTTTTTTGGTTTTTTGTTTGTTTGTTTGTTTTGAGACAGGGTTTCTCTGTATATCCCTGGCTGTCCTGGAACTCAGTTTGTAGACCAGGCTGGCCTCAAACTCAGAAATTCGCCTGCCTCTGCCTTCTGAGTGCTGGGATTAAAGGTGTGCACCAGGCTACTATTGCTTCCCTGGTGAAGTCAGAAGTATATCACAGACCAGTATCTCAAATGAACATATATGCAGTAATCCTCAAAAACCACTTTGCAACATCTGATTAAATTAAATGTATAATGTTATTTGCAATAGAAGATGGGCTACCATACATATATTACTGAGTTTGAAATACATTGATAACAGAGTTTTAAAAAATATCATACCCCTCTCAACAGATACAGAAAATACATTAGAATATAACACATATTTGCTTAATCAAAATTTCAGTATATTCAGTAGAGAAGGAATATACCTCACCACATGAAACACCATATACAGGAAATTCCTACTGCACATAAAGGAGACTGTAACTTCTAAACAAATGATGCTAGAGAGTCAGGATGGTTGCCTATAGAATTTACTAGATGTATCATTGTTCCCACAATGCATGGAAATCATTCCACGGGATTCAAACACCTTCATACAAGCTATGAAACTAATAAAACAGGACAAAAGAATATCAGGACAGAAGTATAATTTAAATCTGTCTAAAAAGTACTCTAGTTAGAAGAGAAGGAAGAGGAGGAGGAGGAGGAGGAGAAAGGCACTTCAAGAAGCACATTGATAGTTGGAGACTATAATACCTCACTCTCAACAATGGATGAGTCATCCAGAAAAAAAACTCAAAAAATACTGGAGCTAAGAGATGTTATAAACAAATTGGACATTGCAACAATAAGATAGCTTAAGGAGATCAGAGAATACAAGTTAGAAAGTAAAAATTCAAGATTTTTTTTCAGATAATATCAGTGTATATATAACAACCACCAAAATTCTACAAAGGAACACCTATGGCTCATGAACAATTTCAGGGATGGCCACTGATACAAGATTAACTCAAATAAAGCTTAAGAGCCTTCCAATATACAAATAACAAACAGACAGGGACCAATCAGGGAAATAACACTCTTCATAATAATCACAAATAAATATATAATATTTGGGGGTAGTCAAATCAAGGAAGCAAAAGACTAGCATGAAAAAAGTTTAAGTCTTTGAAGAAAAATAAAAGATGGAGAGATCTACAGTACTCATGGATCAGTAGAATTAACATAATAAGCAGTAAAAGAACTTCCAGAGGTACCACCATCCCTAATTTTAAAGAGTACCACAGTGCTAGAGTAATAAAAGATACAAAGTATTCTCATAAAAACAGACATGTTGAGCAATGGAATTGAACGGAAGACCCAGCCATCAATCCACACACCTATGGACACCTTATGTTTTGTAAAGAAGCCAGCAATGCACAATAGAAAAGAGAAAGCTTCTTTAAAAATGAATGGTGCTGGTCTAACTAGATGTCTTCACTATGAAGAATACTAATAGATCCATATTAGCCCTGTACAAAACTCAAGGCCAGATGATGATCACAACATTAGAGCACCCTGGATGGAACACTGAACTTGATGGACAAAAAAGTAGGGAATATCCTTGAAAATATTTATAACTTCTTCTGTTATACATGCTAATTATGCTCCCCCAAAAAACTGTTGACAGAAGAGCATCTACACTCAAATAGCTTCTGGGAACCTATACGCAGGTAAATAAAGATTGGTAAATAAAGATGCTGACAGCCAATAGCTGAGCTGGACAGACAGAGTTGATACTTTTAGTGTTCTCTGGCTAGAGACAGAGAGAATGGAAAAAGAGAAAGAGATCCACAATGCCAGGAGAGTTAGAGAAGGAGAGATGCCATGACTGAGAAGGTTCAGGACAGGGAGACACAACTGCCATATAGGAGCTGAGAGAGTGCAGCCCACAAGGGCTGCCCAACTGGGTCCAGAGCAGCCATGGTAAAATACAAAATATAATAAATGATAATGTGATAATCAGAGGGAAGTGGTGTCAGCGACCCTCCCACCAGCAGGAAAGACTGCCACACAACAGGATTCTTCTACACACGTTTATTGGGAGAGCTTGATTGCTGTGGCAAAAGACCTCGAGCCCGAAAACTGGTGCTGCTTATATATGCTTAGGATGGGCTTGGAGCCCCCTGATTGGATATGCCATCAGAACCTCATTAACATGCTCTGGGGCGAGCAGTGACTCAGCGGGTACCCAAATGCACATGCGCACATTGCTTGTTTATCAAGAAAGCATGCAGGAAGTTGGTGCCATCTTGTAATGGTGAATTACCTGGCTTCCCACATCTCCCCCTTTTATATTTCTTATGGCCTAATCCAACGATCTAGCCATTAACTTCCTCAGGTAACAGCGATCGAGAAGGATATAGTTAATAACACACAACCACCCTTTCACGTGCAATGAGCCAAACTCTGCGAAGTGCAAGGGCTGGTCATGAAGGCAAATCTCACTCATCCCAGTGCAATGGGTTTACTTCCTTGGGGTGCAAGAGCTGAGATTTCGAATGCTTTTTGCAGCATAGCAAGCCACATTTCTGGGGAGTTTCCTTGTTCAATTGCCAACAGTGCTTGGGAAAGGACCATTTTGTCACGTTTATGTTGAGATCTGACTTTGCACACCAGCCAGAGCAAAATCACCACTCCACAGCATATAATAGCTCCAAATGTAAAAACTCCCACCCACTCCTTAAAGTAAGAGAATGCAGAGCTAAGCCAAGAGGTGAAATCACCAACAGAAATGTGTTAAGCAGAAAGATTAGCACTTTGAATACACCATGCACACAACATTCATACAGTACACAGCAAAAATTCCCCAGAAGACCATCCCTCCCCAATCCTTGAGGAAGCTGAAGGTGCTCTGGATCATCTTCAACCACTGCTGAGTGATGGCAATCTCCACATGGATGTTCCTGTTTCATGGGACAAATTAGCTGCA
>NW_018392811.1:9737-10738 GCF_900095145.1 Mus pahari | reverse complement strand
AACTTGGTAGCATACTTTCCACTTTTGTCCAACAGGCAAAATTTAATCAAACTCAAAATTACTGACAGCTGCACCAACATCTCTCTTATTTTCATTTTTTAAGTAATCTCCTCCTGCTCTCTTCACTTTTAATTTTGTCCCTGTGCTGGGAACCTAACTTTGAACCTTAACCTCGCTTAACTTTGTCTCTGCACCAAGAACCTTCTTTGTCCCTCTACTGGGCACAATACGTCTCCTTACTGAGAACCTTTTAAATTTGTTCCTGCTCCAGGATCCTTAACCTCTATGCTTCCCTGAGGTCCTTCCCCAAACTCCTGGGGTTGTAAGTCCCACTTACCACGGACTTACCCTGCCAGCCCTTCCCCAGACTCCTGGGGTTATAATTCCTACTTACCGAGAACTTACCCTGCCAGCAGACCCTGACTGCTGAAAGTTCTGAACTTTTCAGTGGGGGAGTCAGGTTTTCCATACGGGCCACCATTTGTTGTGTCCCCCCTCAACTAGCAAGGAAGATGCAACCACCAGTTCTTCTCTCAGCAGTTTATTCAGGAACCTTCTTTCTTCATCTCCCTGTAATGCAGCTCTGAATCCTCCCTGTAACAGGAGGTCCTTGCTCATGCCTGCAGATGTTCACAGTTCCCGGGTTTCAGCACCACTTGTGGACACCCGCCTCGCCAGCAAGAATGACGCCACACAACAGGATTCTTCTGCATACATTTATTGGGAGAGCTTGATTGCTGTGGTGAAAGACCCTGAGCCTGAAAACTGGTTCTGCTTATATATGATTAGGATAGGCGTGCAGCTTCCTGATTGGATATGCCATCAGAACCTCATTAACATGCTCTGGGGCAAGCAGTGACTCAGCGGATACCCGAATGCACATGCGCACATTGCTTGTTTATCAAGAAAGCATGCAGGAAGTCGGCACCATCATGTAATGGTGAATTACCTGGATTCCCACAAAGTGGTATAGCCAACTGGAGATTAGGAAGTGGCCCAGC
>NW_018392811.1:0-9352 GCF_900095145.1 Mus pahari | reverse complement strand
AGGAAGTGGCCCAGCTATTGAGCTGTTTAAGGCGTATTAAAACTATAAAGACTGGGTATGTGTCTTTCATTTGAGAACCTAGAGATTTGGAGAAGGTAGTTGCTTACGTGCTGCCAAAATTTAGTTAATTATTTTATTTCTACACACACTAGTAAAGGAGAAAATTTCCTAAAAATAACATGATAGGGTAATGAATAAATGGGACCTCATGAAACGACGAAGCTTCTGCAAGACAAAGGACAGCTTCAATATAACCAAATGCCAGTGAACAGACTGGGAAAGGATTTGTACCAACTCTAAATCTGACAGAGAGCTAATATCCAAAGTATATAAAGATCTGAAGGCACACGTCAAGAACAATCTTCCAATCTAATTTTTACAATTAGGTATGGAATTAAACAAAGAATTCTCAGTAGAAGAATCTGAAAGCTGTGAGAAGTACTTAAAAATACTATTTAACATCCTTAGCCAATAGGAACATGCAAATTAAACTACATTGAGCTTCCATCTTACACATATCAGAATAGCTAACATCAATGACACAAGAAACAGCTCTTGATGTCTAGAATACCCACAAAATCTTTTCTCTTTTCTATTCCCAGGGAGATCCATGTGACCCATCTACCCCCTAGCCCCAGAACCCTCCTTCTTACTTAGCCTCTCTGGAGTAGAACTCCATTATGTAAAAGCTCCACAATTTATGATGTGGAACAATGGGAAGACAATTGCATTGAAAGACAGAGTTAAAATTGTACAGCCACTCAAGAAATCAATATGATAGGTCCTCAGAATATTTAGAATCAATCTACCTCAAGGCCCACCTACTCTTGAGCATAAACGCAGAGGACAATCCATCTTACCCCAAGGGTACATGCTCCATTAGTTCATAGTGTCTTTATTTAAAATAGCCAGAAACTAGAAGCAAAGTTAATGTTTCTCAATGGAAGAATGGGTAAAGAAAACGGGATACTTCTACATAATGGAGTAGTACTAGAGAATCTAAGTAAAAAGTAGGGATCTGGGGTAGGGGTGGACAGGTCACATGGATCTCCCTGGAAATAGAAAAGAGAATAGATTTTGTGGGTAGCCAGGACAGTGGGTAGAAATGGGAACAAGAAGAAAAAAGGTTGTGGAGTGAGGTACAGAGGAAGAGAGTATGGATCAAAATACAAATAGAGAGATGGAATAATGGGGCATTTAGAGGAGGGGAAATGAAACTTCCTCAAGTCTATGAGGGTGTCACTAGTGAGGACATAGTAATGGAGGATATGGAACATGGACTGCCCATCTTCTGTAACCAGGCAAGGCTCCTAGTGGTGTATGTGGGACACCAACCCATTCACAAAACATTGGACCCCAAATCTGTCCTTACTGCATGATGGGCTAAGGCAATGGTGGTTCAGAATTTGTGAGAGTGACCAAGGGATAACTGGTCTAAATGACAGACACTACTTGGATGGCTAGGAACCTGAAGCTGGGTAGCTCAGAGACCTAAGGTAGAACCAAATACAATAGACTATAACAACAGCAACAAATCAAAGAACAGATTCCTAAGGATATTCTGCTATAGTCATAGAACAGTACCTAGACAAGTCTTCATCACAGAGATTTTATCTTGCAACTCTCAGGAGCCTGTACAGCCCAGACTGGCTTCAAACACACAATACTTCTGCCTTAGCCTCTCATAGGATGAAACCAGTCACAGATGATATTGTCTAGCCTTGTAGAAGCTATGTGTCCTTCTAGGATTTGTATATCAAAACAAAACAAGCTATTGGCATCAAATGTACTGAAAGTCCTTAAAATATGTCACATTTATATTGTACAAATCTCTTGTGTGATATTTCACTATGACTTCACAATACCTTAAAAATAGTAATAAAAAAGAGGTGATGATTAAATGGCATAAATATTATTTGAATGTGCGTTAACTAGGGAGACCAGTTTTTAAGCATCGTTAACATACTGTTTTTTGAAAGAAATGTTACCTCAACTTTAAACACTAGAATGTAGTTTTTTAAATTTTTTTCTAACTCTTTCTTTATGCTACTTTATGATGCTGGAATAAACATGAATACTTTGAGGAAGGAGAGATTAGCATAAAGAAATATGCTAGCATAGGAAATGAGTCTATAAAGCTAACTATGAAAGATCATTAATCAAAGTATAGAACTTACAATCAAGAGCTCAATGGTCTAGGAAAACATAGGAACAGCTATTGCTACCTTCCATGGGAGAGGAGCCTGGAGTACACCTTTATCCAATGAATCTCCTTCCACTCTGACTGACAGCTCCTCATGGAGTGCCTGGGCAATGNCATACACNGCAGNNTGGACTTTGTAGCTATAGGGTGAGGTATTCATATCCCAAACATGCAGAGGTCGTGTGCTCAGGCTGCCATTTGGCTCACATTGACTTAGTTCCCTGACTTTGTGCCGATACAAATATGGACATTCAAATAAGATCGACCACATATCCTGGATAAAGATATTATGAGGGTATTTTCTAGGTTGAAGACTTCTGAGAAAATCCTTGAATCCCAGAATTTTATCCATGTGATGCAAAAATAATAATCCTCCAGCAAAGTATTTATAAATGAAATTTAGTTGAGAAGGTAATATGGTATACCAATCAGAATTTGTGATCCAGATCTTACCATAAGGAACATACAATACGATAATATAGACAATCCAGATTATATCATATGTGTCACCAACTGCAATGATAACCGGTGCCAATGGGATTTTTTCACAAAACATTTCCCACTTTCCTTGGTCCTCAAAAGGAAATTGTGGACTCCTTATTGCAAATGCAACACAAAGTCTGTGGTTGATCATCTCTTCTGTAAATTCCATAATGAAGAGTTCTCCCCTTGTATCATCTGGAACCACCAGGCCAACCCAGACCCAAGTGAAGTATAGCAGCAGTTGTATAATTCCCTTATACAGAGCTGTGGTGTGCACAGGAAACTGGTAAGGAGACTGGAGCTGGACTCTGGTCCCAAGACTCTGGTCAAAAGGAGCATAACTGATCTAAACAGAAAGAAAGTTACTCCTTAAGTCAAGACAATTAACTTTATTCTCACATGATTTGGTTTACTTTCTCTCTTTATGTACTCAATGAGAAATTAAACAGTTAAATAACTTTGCTAAGAAATACCAATTTGTTGCGTACATCACTGACTCATCACTGTATGCATGAAATATATCTTTTTCTTTGTACTTTTATAGAACATGACAAACAGGGCCAAAGAGGGTCTATGCCCAGATCTTCTTTCAGGTAACACCAGTCAAACAAAAGCATTTGCAAATCTAACACTTCCTATAACAAAACTTTCATCTTCCTGATAATGGAAGAGGACAGATATTAACACTAAAGGCCCTTTTACTGAATCTTCTCTCTCTTTATTGGTGATTTCAGAATATGCAGGTGTCCCATGGCACAGATTGGGACTTGATCCCCTTTCAACACAAATTTCCTAAATAATAAGCTCCTAAGATCAGATGCCAACTAGGTCATGCCCTAATCCACAGCTCACATCATGACTCTATGCACTGACTTCTCCCTAGGCACCTGAGTCTAGAAGTTTACTGAATGTTTCACTTATTGGATCCAAAATCATGGTAATTGAATACAGACCCTCAGTACGTGTTACTTGATTGTAAGAGAGTGGTGAATAGGGAGAAGGAAAAGGAATAGGAAAGAAGAAATCACAAAATGAAGAAAAGTAAATACTTTGAGGAAGGAAACTGTAGAATAAAGAAATATTCATTATATAGTAAATGCACAAAAGTAAGCAATTTAAATAAATGACACAGGACAATACAAGTTTTTATATTCATAAACTCTGATGATGGGTTCGTGAATCCCATGAAAGTAAATTAATTAGAAAAACATGATTTAGATTGTTTTATTACTTAATATGAATATGTTAATTCAATGTATATCTAAAAATATGAATGAACAACTTTTCAATCATGAATTAAAAAATATGTTTGAAATATGACAAATCACATCCAAAAGATAAGGCAAGTGTCTGAGGTAGAGAGACCTGTTGTACTGCAGACAGAAGAAGGCCAGGGTTCTTTCTGGACTCCAGTCCAGGTGTTGCTCTCAGGAAGATGCTGTTCCTTAAGGGAGATGGGCTGGCAAAGCAGAAGAGCTGTAGTCTGTCACTCCCTATGACACAGAGTGCTGTTGAGACTACCCTCTCAGGAATGAATTGGTCACCTATCACTGAATTATTGTGGGGGCTGAAAATGGGGAGTAACAGCACCTCATAGCATCTGCAGGAAAATGAACAGGCCTGGATGAGGCTGCCTCAAGAGGAAGGGGAAAATGGAAGTTCACAATGGCAACAAATGCAATAGTTAGGCAGAAAGGCTTGGTTCAGACAGTTTACAGAGTAAGGATTTAGTTCACTGTCTTGCTGTCTAGGAGCTGAACTCAATATCCAATGATAACTGTAGAGTCTAATAGACCAAAGCCTGAGTTGAGGGGATGAAAGAACAACATATAATACTATACATGCATGAAGATGCCATGACAAATCCATTGCTTTGTAGGACATATACATACACACACACACATACACACAAACACATGTATACATGTACATATAAATATATATGTATATGTGTGTGTTCACATATGTATATATATAATCATGAGGCTGACAAAGTGGCTCAGTGGGTTGGAAGTGCTTGTTCTGCATGCATAACAGCCTGCATTAGAATCCTCAGCATTCCCATAACATGTCAGACACTGAGGTGTATGACTGTATCATAACATAGCAGGACAGAAACAAGTAAATACCAGGAGTTTTCTGACTAGTCAGCTCAAAATCTCAAGCTTCTTTTTCAGTAAAAGACCATGATTCAGAGTAGCAGTGTAGAAAGTGATGGAGGAAGAATGTCTGGTGTCCAGGTACACTGGCATGCCTATATGCACTGTCCTGACACACACCATAAATAACACACATATCACATCAACACAGGCACACACACACATACACATGCACACACTCATCCATACCCACATGCACACACACATACATACACAGAAATATACACACACATGGTCAAACAAAACCACATTCATGTACACACAGACATACATACAAACAAAGTGCACACACTGAAAGTGAGAGAGTGAGATGAAGGGGTAGGGGAGAGACTCAGAGAGAGAAAGAACAAATAACTAAGACACCTCCACAATGTCAAAATTCCACAGTACTAGAAATCAAATAAAATAAGAAAAATGACATGAGAGTAGATGCCACAGTTGCTCTGTTGTGTAGAGCAACCAATATTCACAAATAATCACAAACATGGCTCACATAAGCAGGTAGATGCAATAAGAGAATCAATTCTGAATCTTAATAGAATTTAGCAATCAAGCATTTGGGGGAGAAATTTTAAAATGTGGAGGATAAAATTCTGAAAAAAAAAAGATAAATAAACTTGCTGAAAATTAAAGTGCAAGTCAGTCAAATGAAAAAGCAACATTGAACAACCTTTGTAAAATTTCTTCCACTCAAAGATGAACTCTGAAAATGTGAAAATTAATCAAGAAAGAAAAATATGTGTCTTTGCATGCAAAAGACCTAACACAGAGTACTGATTGAGAACAAACATACAACTCTCAGGCTGGCAAAGAGAAGAAATGGAAAGAAAGGATTATCTGTCATATGTAAAGTTGGAATTATTTGTATATATTAGATTAATTTACGTACACTAGATATCATCTCCTTGTTCTTCAAAGAAAAATTCAAACAAAAATGCCAACATGATAAAGGAAAGGAAACATGAATAGAATATGGTCTGCAGTAGAATACTGAACGGTCCACAAAATGTACTTAAGAAATGTTCAAGTGGATTACTAAAGGAAATTTAAAAATGTCTCAGGACATTATGTGTTCATTGCAGTTATTGTGTTAAGCCATGTACATGACTATTAGTGGCTACAGGCAGCCAGCTGGCCACAGGTTAAAGAAAAAAATTTGACTTTCAGCTATTAAAAATGAGGACATCCTTCCAGTTGGTGCCAGCACCAGGTCACCTAGGGCGCTTAGTCAGCAGACACCCCCAAGGTCCCTAGAGGACTCTCCATTTGATCTTAGGATCACTGGTGAGCAGAACTCAACATTGGTTCCAATCCCATCGTGCAGGACCTGAGACAGCAGTAGGGAAGCAGAAAACCCACCTGACCAGAGGCAAAAGTCCCTTCAGGTCGCACCAGCACCAGGTCACCCTGGGTGTGGAATTAGCGGACACCCCCACAGTCTCCAGAGGACTCTCCAAGAGATCTTAGGATCATTGGTGAGTATAACACAACATCAGTTCCAATCCAATTGTGATGGGCCTGTGACAGCAGGAACAAGGACACCAGAGCCCTTCCTGACAAGAGGCTCCTATTCCCATTGATAAGTTCTGGTTTGCCTTGGTTTCAAGCAGAGCAGACAGCTCCAGGGTCCTCAAAAGAGACACGACTTCCAGGCACTGTAACAAGTCCAGGATCCTAGGACAACAGGATCACAGGATAACAGGAGCTGGGTCACACCAGTATTTCAGGGTCTCAGAGGAGCTTGACTGCCAAGAATTCTGACACACCCAGAATCTCAGGTTCACAGGAGCCCACAATCAAAGGATCATAGAGAAAGCTGGACTCTGAGGAGTCCTGAATCAACTGGTATTACAGTAAGGACAGGCTCCAATCAGATATATTGAGGGCAGCAAGCACTTGAAATAATCAGATGGCAGGAGGCAAGCATAAGGACAGAAGCAACAGAAACCAAGGTTACTTGGCATCATCAGAACCAAACTCTCCCACCATAGCAAGTCCTGAATACACCATCACACCAGAAAAGCAAGATATGGATATAAAGCCAATTCTCATGATGATGATGGAGGACTTTAAGAAGGAAATACAGGAAAAGGCAGGTAAACAGCTAGAAGCATTAAAGAGGAAACACAAAAATCCCTTAGAGAGTTACAGGAATACACAACCAAACAGGTGATGGAATTGAACAAAACCATCCAGGATCTAAAAAGGGAAATAGAAACAATAAAGAAAACCCAAAGGGAGAAAACTCTGGAGATAGAAACCCTCAGAAAGAAATCAGGAACCACAGGTGTGAGCATCACCAACAGAGTACAAGAGATGGAAGAGAGAATCTCAGGTACAGAAGACTCCATAGGGAACATGGATATAATAATCAAAGAAAATGCAAAATGCAAAAACATCCTACCTCAAAACATCCAAGAAATCCAGGACACAATGAAAAGACCGAACCTATGGATAATAGGAGTAGATGAGAATGAAGATTTTTCAACTTAAAGGGTCAGCAAATAACTTCAACAAAATTATAGAAGAAAACTTCCCATATCTAAAGAAAGAGATGCCCATGAAGATACAAGAAGCCCGAAGAACTCCAAATAGAGTGGACCAGAAAAGAAATTCCTCCTGACACATACTAATCAAAACAACAAATGTACTACATAAAGATAGAATATTAAAAGCAGCAAGTGAAAAGGGCCAAGTAACATATAAAGGAGGCCTATTAGAATTACACCAGACTTCTCACCAGAGAGTATGAAAGCCAGAAGATCCTGGACAGATGTTACACAGACACTAAGAGAACACAAATCCCAGGCTACTATACCCAGCAAAACATTCAATTACCATAGATGGAGAAACAAAAGTATTCCATGACAAAACCAAATTCACACAATATCTTTCCACAAATCCAGACCTTCAAAGGAAAATAAAGGGAAAACACCAATACAAGGACAGAAACTATGCCCTAGACGAAGCAAAAAAGTAATCCTTCAACAAACCTAAAAGAAGACAACCACAAGAACAGAATCCCAACTCTAACAACAAAAATAAGAGGAAGCAACAATTACTTTTCCTTAATATCTCTTAATATCAATGGACTCAATTCCCCAATAAAAAGACATAGACTAATAGACTGGCTACACAAACAGGACCCAACATTTTNCTNCTTACAGGAAACCCANCTCAGGGAAAAAGACANANACTACCTCAGAGTGAAANGCTGGAAAACAATTTTCCAAGCAAACGGTCTGAAGAAACAAGCTGGAGTAACCATTCAAATATCAAATAAAATTTACTTCCAACCCAAAATTATCAAAAAAGGTAAGGAGGGGCACTTCATACTCATCAAAGGTAAAAATCTACCAATATGAACTCTCAATTCTGAATAGGTATGCTCCAAATGCATGGGCAGCCACATTCATTAAAGAAACTTTAGTAAAGCTCAAAGCACACATTGCACCTCACACAATAGTGGGAGACTTCAATACCCCACTCTCATCAATGGACAGATCCTGGAAACAGAAACTAAACAGAGACACATTGAAACTAATAGAAGTTATGAAAAAATGGATTTAAAAGATATCTACAGAACATTATATCGAAAAAAAAAAAAAAAAAAAGGATATACCTTCTTCTCAGCACCTTATGGTACCTTCCCCAAAATTGAACATATAAATGGTCACAAAACAGACCTCAACAAATACAAAAATATTGAAATTGTGCCATGCATCCTTTCAGATCACCATTGGTTAATGCTGATCTTCAATAACAGCATAAATCATACAAAGCCAACATTCATGTGAAAACTGAACAACACTCTCTTCAATGATACCTCGGTCAAGGAATAAATAAAGAAATTAAAGACTTTTTAGAGTTTAATGAAAATGAAGACACAGCATACCCAAACTTATGGGACACAATGAAAGCATTCCTAAGAGAAAAACTCATACCTCTGAGTGCCTCGAAAATGAAACTAGAGAGAGCATACACTAGCAGCTTGATAGCACATCTAGAAGCTCTAGAACAAAAGGAAGCAAATTCATAGAAGATGAATAGCCAGCAAGAAATAATCAAACTCAGTTCTGAAATCAAACAAGTGGAAAAAAAGAACTATTCAAAAAATTAACAAAACCAAGAGCTGGTTCTTTGAGAAAATCAACATGATAGATAAACCGTTAACCAGACTCACTAGAGGGCACAGGGACAGCATCCTAATTAACAAAATTAGGAATGAAAAGGGAGAGATAACAACTGAACCTGAGGAAATCCAAAACATCATCAGATTCTTCTACAAAAGGCTATACTCAACAAAAATCGAAAACCTGGATGAAATGGAAAAATTTCTAGACACATACCAGGTACCAAAGTTAAATCAGGATCAGATTAATGACATAAATAGTCCTATATCCCCTAAAGAAGTAGAAGCAGTCATTAATAGTTTCACAACCAAAAAAAGCCCAGGACCAGATGGGTTTAGTGCAGAGTTCTATCAGACCTTCAAAGAAGACCTAAT
>NW_018392810.1:0-7350 GCF_900095145.1 Mus pahari | reverse complement strand
GTCCTCTTACTGCATCATGAGGCATGCTTTTAAATCTGATTCTTGCTTTTCGGTTGTGTTATGGTATTCATTACTGACTGAGGTGGGAGTGCTAGGTTCTGATGATGGTGAGTAGTCTTGGTTTCTGTTAGTAGGATTCCTATGTTTGCCTTTCGCCATCTGGTGATCTCTGCAGTTAGTTATTATTGTAGTCTCTGGTTGGAGCTTGTTCCTCCTGTGATTCCATTAGCCTCTGTCAGCCGTCCTGGGAGTCCAGTTTTCTCCTGAGTCTTAGTGGTCAGGTTACTCTCTGCAGGGAAGCTCTCTTCTAGCAGGGAATGTGCACAGAGGGCTGGCATTCAGATCTGACTCCTTGCTGAAGATGTAGGCCCAAAACAGGGCTTGTGCCATAAGATGTGTTGCCTCTGCAGATTATTCACTCACCTGCACAGTCTAGCCACTGAGGGACTCAATATGACTCTCTCACCTGCTCTGGCAGACAGAGCCCTCACTGTTTGCCACCTTTCCTCTGGCGAGGAAGGTGCCCAAAATTCTGGAGCCCGCAATAGAGTCTGTCCCAGAATTTAGGTTGCTTCTTTCTGTCCTGAAGCTGTGTAGCTTCTGCGGTACACACTCTTGCCAGTGCAGATTGGAGCCCTGAAGCTGCATCCCTTCACCAGGCCGCCTTCTATCCTGCAGTGGACTGGAGCAAAGATGGTTCTCTAGAACCATCCTTGGCACACAACCCTCCTTGGGCGGGGAAAGGCGCCGGGTGCCAGATCAGGCCTGGAGACTGCTCCTGGGCAGACACTTCTCCTCGGGCAGGAAAGGTGCAGGGTGTCTGATCAGGACTTGAGACTACTCCCGGGCGAACACCCCTCCTTGGGCGGGGAAAGGCGCCGGATGACTGGAACCAGACACAGGATCCTTCCCAGAAGCATCTATGCTTCTCCAGTCTGCCCTCCCCCCACCCCCCACCCCCCGGGCAGTGCACTGGAGCAAAGATGGCTCACCTTCTGGCTCAGGCCTTGAGACTGCTCCCAGGTGAACACACCTCCTTGGACAGGAAAGGCGCCTGGAGACTGCTCCTGGGCAGACACCCCTCCTCAGGTGGGGAAAGGTGCTGGATGCAGGTTCAGGCCCGGAGACTGCTCCCGGGCAGACACCCCTCCTCGGGCAGGAAAGGCGTCAGGTCGAATATTCCCTTCATAAAGGTCCAGTAAATATCTTTGATGAAATTATAGAAGAAAAACGTTCTTAACCTAAAGAAAGAGATGCCCATGAATATACAAGAAGCCTACAAAACATGAAATAGATTGGATCAGAAAAGAAATTCCTCCTTCACATAATAATGATGACAACAAATGCACAAAACAAAGAAAGAAAATTAAAATCAGTAAGGGAAAATGGTCAAGTAACATATAAAGGCAGATCAATCAGAATTACAACAGACTTCTCACCAGAAACTATGAAAGCCAAAAGATCCCTAGGTAGATGTCATACAGACTGTAAGAGAACACAAATGCCAGCCCAGGCTACTATCCTCAGCAAAACTCTCAATAACCATATATGGGGAAACCAAGATATTCCGTAACAAAAACAAATTTATACAATCTCTCTCCACACATCCAGCCCTTAAAAGGATAATAAATGGAAAACTTCAACACAGGATGGAAACTATACCCTAGAAAAATCATGACAATAATCTTTTGACAAACCAAAAAAGAAGTAGGAGTGAGTGGGTAGGGGAGCAGGGTGGGGGGGTATAGGGGACATTCAGGATCACATTTGAAATGTTAATGAAGAAAATATCTAATAAAATAATTTAAAAAACAAAAAAGAAGATAACCACAAAAAAACCCACATAATTCTACCTCTAACAACAAAAGTAACAGGAAGCAACAATCTTTTATCTTTAATATCACTTAATAACAGTGGACTCAGCTGCCCAAGAAAAGATATAGACTAACAGACTGGATATGTAAACAGGACCCAAAATTTTGCTACATATAGGAAACCCACTTCAGTGACCAAGACAGAAAATACCTCAGAGTAAAAAGCTATAAAACAATTCTCCAAGCAAATGGTCCCAAGATATAAGCTGGAGTAGCCATTCTAATATCGAATAAAATTGACTTTCAACCTAAAATTATCAAAAAAGATAAGGAAGGACAGTTCATACTATACTGGCTAGTTTTGTATCAAATTGACATAGGCTGGAGTTATCACAGAGAAAGGAGCTTCAGTTGGGGAAGTGCCTAGATGAGATCCAGCTGTGGGGCATTTTCTCAATTAGTGATCAAGAGGGGAGGGCCCCTTGTGGGTGGTACCATCTCTGGGCTGGCAGTCTTGGGTTCTATAAGAAATCAAACTGAGCAAACCAAAGGGAAGCAAGCCAGTAAGTAACTTACCTCCATGTCCTCTGCATCAGTTCCTGCTTCCTAACCTGCTTGAGTTCCAGTCCTGAATTCCTTGGTGATGAATAGCAGTATGAAAGTGTAAGCTGAATAAACCCTTTCCTCCCCAACTTGCTTCTTGATTATGATGTTTTATCTAGGAATAGAAACACTGAGTAAGACAATACTCATCAAAGGAAAAATCTACCAAGAAGAACTCTCTATTCCTAATATCTATGGTTCTAATGCAAGGGCCCCCACATTCATAAAAGAAGTTGCTAAAACTCAAAGCACACATTGCACCTCACACAATAATAGTGGGGGTCTTCAATACCCCACTCTCAGCAATGGACAGATCATGGAAACAGAAACTAAACAGACACACATTGAAACTAACAGAAGTTATGAAACAAATTGATTTAACAGATATCTATAGAACATTTTATCCTAAAACAAAAGAATATATCTTCTTCTCAGCACCTCATGGTACCTTCTCCAAAATTGACCATATAATCAGTCACAAAACAGGCCTCAACAGATACAAGAAGACTGAAATAATCACATGCATCCTATCAAATCACCATGATCTAAGGCTGGTCTTCAATAGTAACATAAACAATAGAAATCCCACATACCCATGGAAGCTAAACAACACTCTCCTCAATGATANCTTGGTCAAGGAAGAAATAAAGAAAGAAGTTAAAGACTTTTTAGAGTTTAATGAAAATGAAGCCACAATATATTCCAACTTATAAGACACAATAAAGTCAGACCTAAGAGGAAAACTCACAGCTCTGGGTGCCTCCAAGAAGAAACTGGAGGAAAACATACACTAGCAGCTTAACACCACATCTGAAAGCACTAGAACGAAAAGAAGCAAATTCACCCAAGAGGAGAAGACTGAAGGAAATAATCAAACTTAGGGCTAGAATCAACCAAGTGGAAACAAAAAGAGTTATACAAAGAATCAAACAAACCAGGAGCTGGTTCTTTGAGAAAATCAACAAAATAGATAAACCCTTAGCCAGACTAACTAGAGGGCACAGGGATATTATCCTAATTAACAAAATCAGAAAAGAAGAGAAAAGAAAAGAAAAGAAAAGAAAAGAAAAGAAAAGAAAGACATAACAAAAGAAACTGAAAATCCAAAAATCATCCGATCTTACTACAAAAGCCTATAGTCAAAAAAACTGGAAAATCTGGATGAAATTTTCTAGACATATACCAGGTACCAAAGTTAAATCAGGATCAGATAAATCATCTAAATAGCCCCATGTCCCCTAAAGAAATACAAACAGTCTTTAATAGTCTCCCAACCAAAAAAAAAACCTCAGGAACAGATGAGTTTAGTGTAGAGTGCTATCAGACCTTCAAAGAAGACCTAACACCAATACTCCTCAAACCATTCCACAAAATAGAAACAAAAAGTACTCTATCCAATTCATTCTATGATGTCACAATTACTCTGATACCTAAACCACACAAAGATCCAACAAAGAAAGAGAACTTCAGATCAATTTTCCTTATGAATGTTAATGCAAAAATACTCAGTAAAATTCTCAAAACTTGAATCCAAGAACATAACAAAAGGATCATCCTTCATGATCAAGTAGGCTTCATTCCAGGGATGTAGGAATGGTTCAATATATGGAAACCCATTGATGTAATCCACTAGATAAACAAACTCAAAGAAAAAAAATATGATCATCTCATTAGATGCTGTGAAAACATTTGAGAAAATACAACACCCATTCATGATAAAAGTCTTGGAAAGATCAGGAGTTCAAGGCCCATTCTTAAATACAGTAAAAGCAATATACAGCAGACCAGTAGCCAACATCAAAGTAAATGGAGAGAAGCTGGAAACAATCTCACTAAAATCAGGGACTAGACAAGTCTGCCCACTTTCTCCCTACCTATTCAATATAGTACTCGAAGTCCTAACCAGAGCAATTAAAAGGAGGTCAAAGGGATATAAATTGGAAAGAAGTCTAAATATCACTATTTGCAGGTGATATGATATTATACTTAAGTGACCACAAAAATTCCACCAGAGAACTCCAAAACCTGATAAACAACTTTAGCAAATTAGCTGGATATAAAATTAACTCAAACAAATCAGTGGCCTTCCACTACACAAAGGGTAAACAGGCTGAGAAAGAAATTAGGGAAACAATACCCATCACAATAGTCACAAATAATATAAAATACCTTGGTGTGAATCTAATTAAGGAAGTGAAAGATTTATATGATAAGAACTTCAAGGCTCTGAAGAAAGAGATCAAAGATCTCAGAAGATGGAAAGATCTCCCATACTCATGAGTTGGCAGGTTAAATATAGTAAAAATGGCCATCTTAAATGAAGTGGCTATTCCTGTTTATCAACTTGACTATATCTGGAATGAACTATAATCAACTACAATCCAGAATTGAAAGGCTCACCACTGATCCTAATCTGGAGGCTGGGAGATAGAAGTTTCTGACCTGGATTTGGTGAAGAGATCTTGAAGCACAGTGGCTATGAATTTGAGAAGACTAAGACTGGGAGATCTCTGAGTTCAAGGTCATCTGGGATTAAAGGTGTGGTGGCACACACCTTTAATCTGTGCTACATCTTCTGCTGGAGACCTGCATAAGGACATTGGAAGAAGCAAGGCTCTCTCTCTCTCTCTCTCCTTCACCTGCTCACCTGCTAGATCCTTGGACTTCAATTCACATCTGCTACTGACCATTGTTGGGAATTGGACTGAAGACTGTAAGTCATCAATAAATTCCTTTACTATATGGAGACTACCCATATGTTCTGTGATTCTTGAGAATACAGACTAATACATTACCAAAAGCAATCTACAGATTCAGTGAAATGCCCATCAAAATTCCCACTCAATTCTTCAATAAGTTAGTAAGGGCAATTTCCAAATTCATCTGGAATAACAAAAAACCTAGGATAGGGAAACTATTCACAGCAATAAAAGAACTTCTGATGGAATCACTATCCCTGACCTTAAGCTGTACTACAGAGCAATTGTGATAAAAAAAAAAACTGCATGATAGTGGTACAGTGACAGGCAGCTAGATCAATGAAATAGAACTGAAGACCCAGAAATAAACTCACAAACCTATAGCCACTTGATTTTGACCAAGGAGCTAAAACCGTCCAGAGGAAAAAAAGACATTTTCAACAAATGATGCTGACTCAACTGGCAGTTAGCATGTAGAAGAATGCAAATCAATGCATTCATATCTCCTTGTACAAAGTTTAAGTCCAAGTGGGTCAAGGATCTCCACATAAAACCAGATACACTGAACTAAAAGAAGAGAAAGTGGGGAAGATCCTCAAGCACATGGGCACAGGGGAAAAATTCCTGAACAGAACACCAATGTCTTGTGTTGTAAGATCAAGAATTGACAAGTGAGACCTCATAAAATTGCAAAGCTTCTATAAGGCAAAGATTACTCTCAATAGGACAAAATGGCAACCAACATATAGGGGAAAGATCTTTACCAATTCTACATCCAATAGAGGGCTAATATCCAATATATACAAAGAACACAAGAAGTCAGACTCCAGAGAACCAAATAACCCTATTTAAAAATGAGGTACAGAGCTAAACAAAGAATTCTCAACTGAGGAATACTGAATGGCTGAGAAGCACCTAAAGAAATGTTCAAAATCCTTAGTCATCAGGATAATGCAAATCAAAACAACCCTGAGAATCTACCTCACACCAGTCAGAATGGCTAAGATCAAAAACTCAGGTGACATCAGGTGCTGGCAAGGATGTGGAGAAAGAGGAACACTCCTCCATTGCTAGTGGGATTTCAGACTGGTACAAACACTCTAGAAATCAGTTTGGCAGTTCCTCAGAAAATTGGACATAGTACTACCTGAGGATCCACTAATACATATACCCAGAAGATGCTCCAACTGGTAATAAGGACACATCTCCACTATGTTCATAGAAGCCTTATTTATAATAGCCAGGAGCTGGAAAGAACCCAGATGTCCCCCAAAAAAGGAATGGATACAGAAAATGTGGTACATTTACACAATGGAGTACTACTCAACAATTAAAAACAATGAATTTATGAAATTATTAGGCAAAAAGATAGAACTAGAAAATATCCTGAGTGAGGTAACCCAAGCAAAAAAGAAATAACATGGTATGCACTCACTGATAAATGGATATTAGCCCAGAAGCCCAGAATACCCAAGATACAATTCACAAACCACAGGAAACTCAAGAAGAAGGAAGACCAACTTGTGGATACTTAGATCTTTCTCAGCAGGGGTAAAAAAATACCCATGGAAGAAGTTACAGAGACACAGTGTTGTGCTGAGACTGAAAGAATGACCATCCAGAAGGTGATCCAGCTGGGGTTCCATCCCATATACAAACACCAAACCCAGACACTTTTGTGGATGCCAACAAATGCTTGTTGACAGAAGCATATTATAGTTGTCTTCTAAGAGGCTCCACTAGTGCCTGATAAATACAGAGGCGGATGCTAGCAGAATGAGCACAGGGTCCCAAGGAGCTAGAGTAAGGACCCAAGTAGCTGAAGCGGTTATAGCCCCATAGGAGGAACAACAATATGAACTAACCAGTACCCCCAGAGCTCCCAGGGACTAAACAACCAACCAAAGAGTACACATGGAAGAACCCATAGCTCCATTTGAATATGTAGCACAGAATGGCCTAGTTGGTCATCAAAGGTAGGAGAGGCCCTTAGTCCTTAGAAAGCTCTATGCCCCGGTGTAGTGGAATGTCAGGGTCAGGAAGCAGGAGTGGGTGGGTTGGTGAAGAAGGGGAGGTGGCAGGCATAGGAGATTTTTGGAAGGGAAACCAGGAAAATGGATAGCATGTGAAATGTTTTTTTTTTTTTTTATTATTATTATTTTCTTTATTTACATTTCAAATGCTATCCCGAAAGATTCCCATACCCCTCCCCCCACCTCTGTTCCCCTACCCAC
>NW_018392809.1:4628-9882 GCF_900095145.1 Mus pahari | reverse complement strand
TAGAAGTGGATGCCCACAGTCATCTATAGGATAGAACACAGAGACCCCAATGGAGGAGCTAGAGAAATTACCCAAGGAACTGAAGGGGTTTGTAATCGTATAGGTGAAACAACAATATGAACTAATTAGTACCCCCAGAGCTCATGTTTTTAGCTGCATATATAGCAGAAGATGGCCTAGTCAGCCATCGTTGGGAAGAGAGGCCCCTTGGTATTGCATACTTTATATGCCCCATACAGGGGAATGTCAGGGCCAAGAAATGGGAGTGGGGTGGGCAGGGGAGCAGGGTGGGGGGAGGGTATAGGGAACATTCCGGATAGCTTTTGAAATGTAAATGAGGAAAGTATCTAATAAAATAAGTTAAAAAAATAAAAAATAAAAAGACATGGAGTAACAGAATGGATATATAAACAGGACCCATTTTGCTGCCACAGGAAACCCACCTCAGTGACAAAGACTGACACTAACTCAGAGTAAAAGGATAGAAAAAATTTCCAAGCAAATGTTCCCAAGAAACATGCCAGATTAGGTATTTTAATATCAAATAAAATTGATTTTCTACATAAAGTTATCAAAAAAGATAAGGAGGGATACTTCATATTCATCAATGTTAAAATGCACCAAGATGAACTCTCAATTCTGGACATCACATCTATGTTCCAGATGCACGGGCACCCCACATCCGTAAAAAAAAAAAAAAACTTTACAAAGACTAAAAGCACACATTGTACGTAACACAATAACAGTGGGAGACTTCAACACCTCATTCTCATCAATGGACAGATTATGGAAACAGAAATGAAACAGAGACACAGTGAAACCAACAGAAGTTATGAACCAAATGGATTTAACAAATATCTACAGAACATTTTATCCTAAAACAAAAGAATATACTTTCTTCTTATCACCTCATGGTGCCTTCTCCAAAACTGACCATATAATTGGTGACAAAATTATTCCTTTTAACTTAAAATGAAATTACGGAGTTAGTAACAGATAATGAATGTTTAGCCAGGTACTAGTCCTAATGGCAAGAAATGTGAACAGTTCTGTAATTCCTTAAGGCGTATCGATTTTTTCCTTTCTCTCTGGCTCCCAAATAGTTAATGAACTCTGAGGCTCTCACCTGATCAGCACAAGCTCTCTGAGTCAAAGAGAAAATAGCCCAAGCAACTGACTTCCTATCTTAATACCCTGCTCCTATGAGCCATAGTTACTTGCTAGAAACTAGTGACTTAGCCATAGAGCACAGTGAGAGTTAAATTTCCAGAGGCCATCAGCTTCTGGCCCCCAGAACAGCAAGAGATGGTTACAAGGTCAGAGATCTTCAGCCTTTGGACTTTGTCTGATGCTGTGTCCCACCTCAGCATATGCTCCTATCAGGGCTGGGCCCTGTGGTTTTGTGTTCAGCCAGACACTTTGGTGTGGGAATGGCCACAAGGGCAGGAAGAACATAGATACTAGACTGCATTTATCCTGTGCCACTGCTGTCTGGTCCTAGGCTCTAGCAAAACACTGATACACCACTAAGGGAGTGGGAAAAACCACAGCCTAGGATGAGGGAGGCTGAAACTGGATGTGAGAGGCAGCCAGATGCTGCTGGAAATCCCATGAAGTCAGGAAGGAGGGTCTTGCGTCCATGGGCCAGTGCCTAAGAGCCCGGGTGGGGGTTCCTAAAATCCTGGACATCCAGACGCAGCAGCTAGAAATCGTGGAATAGCTGAAAATGGAAGAGGCCCATGGGCTGAGGATGAGCCCTTGGCAGTGGTGAGGGGAACTCTGCCTTGGCTCATCTGTGAAAGTCCTTAGCTTAGCAGTGTTTGTTTGGGAGCAAAGAGCGCCCTCTGGTGGAGGCTTAGGTAGAATATCTCTAAAGGTGAAGACTTTCTCTGTGTTCCCCAAGGCTATTCTTGAAAAAAGAGACAGTCCTTGGTTCCAAACTGTTTATTGATTGTTCATCATGGAAAATGGGTGCATACCACCTCCTCAGGTTGACCAGAGATTATATACCTTTTGCAGGGAGAAGTGCCTGAGAAGGGAAGCTTATTCGCTAAACTCTTAGAGCCTCTAGATCTCTCATTAGAAGGGAGAGGAACTCTATGCTGGGTTACATGACTGCAGGCCATGTTTCCTCTGTTGGAAGTATGGCACATGTTCCAGGTCAGGAATCTGGTATGGAACAGGGAGCTGCCTACTCTCTAAGATTGGTGTATGGGTGCAGGAGACCTTGAACCCACTCAACCTTACTATGTTTCCTGGCTCGGTCCACTGTTCCACACATCCCCACCAGGTTTCTGTTTTCTGGAGCATGGATGTGAGAAAAATAAGTTTGACATGGAAAGAATTCTCACATTAGCCTTGCTAACCCCTCAGACAGTGAGTGCTGGGTTAAAGAGAGTGAGCAATTGGACTTGAGATTGCCTATTGCCACAAGCAGAGGCTGACACAAGGTCCCACCAGTGCCCATCCTACACCAAGAGTCGTCAGCTCTGGTTTGTGTGCATTTTGTGGGTATCCCTTAGGATGGAACAATGTGAATCTGTAGACAAACCCTTTTTTTACAGATGCTATTAAACATATTCTTAAGAAATGAGGCATTAAGGTTTATCACTAGTCAGCTGACTGATTTTCTTAAGTGTGTATAGACAGTTAGCCCCTGGTTTCTACACTGGGGAACTTTTGATGTGGAAACATGGAGAAGGTACAGTTAGAAATCAGGAATTTGTTTAAGGAGAATGGTGGAAAGGGCATACTCCTCATAGTGTTTACTATTTGGAATGCACTTAAGTAAACATGGGCAGATAACCAAGAGTCCCTATGTCCTCAGCAGACATTAGCTCTTCCATCCTCTTGAATGGGAACCCTCATGTGCCTGAATCCTCGTGATGTATGCAGATAGATATTACACATCTTCTTTTGAAAAATTACCCTTTGTTCATGTGTGTATGGACACTGATTCTCATATTATTTATGCCTCTGCCTCACCGGGAGGCTTTCAAAGATGCAATACAGAATTTGTTTTACTATTTCATAATTCCGGAATGAAAATGGCTTTAAAAAGAGACAATAACTTTTTGCTTTAATACCTTTTAAAAATTAGTATTTGTGTTTTAAAATCTCATGTTTTATGCAATTAAAAAAAAAACCACACTTCCACTTCTTGGGAGCTCTGCCCACACTCCTGGCTAGGTTCCAAGATCAGAAGCCTCTGGTCTCAGTTCCACCAATGGCCATTTTTCCTGGGAGCTGTCATCACTCCCCAAGCCCCTCAAGGCTAGCTTTGCCAAGCTTCCAACAACAGCCCTGCCTGTCCTCTTTTTCTGCTCACCTTTGCTCTGCCTATGGAAAACACTAGACAGTTTTAATATTTTAAAACTTGTCAGATAGGCCAATTTCTGACTCCTTATTAGCTAACCTATTTCAGTCAACCAAGGTGGAGGAAGCTGCCATTTCCAACCCCACATGATCTTACATGGCCGTTGCAAACTCACATTCCAAGCCTGCTCCAAATTCCCTCCTCTGTGTCACCTTCCTTCCTCCTGGGACCCTAAGTTCTACAGTTTTCCCTTCACCCTATAATTGGATTCTGCCTTCTTTATTGTCACTATCATGAACCAATTAGACAATCAACACCTTCCCCTATAATCTCATACTCAACTGATATTCTCTATAGTCCACAGGGACAAGTTATTATGGAATAAGCCCATCAGAACTTGGTTCTAAAAAAGAACATAGCTAATACTGTATGCTTTGTCAATACAAGTTAAAAACAACAATTGTCATTTTGCTATAGAGAAATAATTTCTTTAATGAAATAATAAAGTCTGTAGTCACATTCAAGTACAGTTTAGAATTGGTGTGCTGCAGTGCCACACACAGGCAATTGTCCAGTGAGGCACATGTCATAATATTGGCACTGTTCTCACTTTGTGAGGGCAATAAATGTTACCAAAGGACCATCCTTAGTGACCTAGCAATGGTTGCTGAGCTGTGGAGAGATATAACATTTCCTTTGATTGAGATATGCATGTGGTGGTGCACGCCTTTAATCCCAGCACTTGGGAAGCAGAGGCAGGCGGATTTCTGAGTTTGAGGCCAGCCTGGTTACAAAGTGAGTTCCAGGAGACAGCCAGGGCTACACAGAGAAACCCTGTATCAAAAAACCAAAACCAAAAAAAAAAAAAGGAATTCTTTTCATATCATCTTTAAGGTCCTTGATTATATTCACAATTGCTGTTTTGAAGTCTTTTGCAAAAATATTTTTTAAGTCTGTTTTCCCTTCCCAGCCACCGATCCCAGAATGATGACTCTGAGACAAATTATTAAGAAACAAATGCCAATCCCAGCACTCAGGAGGCAGAGGCAGGTGGATTTCTGAGTTCGAGGCCAGCCTGGTCTACAGAGTGAGCTCCAGGACAGCCAGGACTATACAGAGAAACCCTGTCTCGAAAAATTAAAAAAACAAAACAAAACAAATGCCTTGGCCATTAGCTTTGGTTCATTCCCTGATTAGCTCTTAACTTATTTAACCATTTAAAGTTTTCTATGCCTACCCCTTAGTTAGTTACCACTTCTTCAGTCTCAGCCTGCTTGTTTATTTTTTGTCATCTCCTCAGTGCTTCTCTAAGCGATTCCCTGAGTTCATCTACCTGATGGTTTATGTCATGGTGTCTGGGTACCTAGGTTTGGGAACACTGACAGGATTCTAGGTGTTGATATATTTGTTGGGCGGTATTTTCTTTCTTGGTTTATGTTGCTCTTTTGAATCTTAGGAAAGTGTGTTTTCTGTGGGTTGTCTGGCAGAGAGTGCTTTTGCATGTTGGAGGGAGGCAAAGAGGACTAGTGCTAGGCAAAATGCTGATAGACTTTTTTTGCCCAGCTAATTAAGGTCAAAAACTATCACTGTCCAACTAGCCCTCTGAGCTAGAAGCAAACGGAGAATCCCTTCCTCAGTAGGTCTTTTCCTTCTCTGTCCTTGTGTACGAACCTGGAAACCTGCAAACACTCTACCTGTGGGATTTCAGGTACTCCTGTTCCCGAGACTTCTGGAATGCCTGATCATGCTACTGAGGCATCTTAGTACCTTAGCTTTCATCCAATGACCTTTTCCCACTCTGGATATTCTGGCCCTGGAGGGTGGATAGAGGCAGGTGAATAGCCAGATTTAGGGTGTTTTTCTTTTTTAAACCACAAGCTAAAAGTAAGCATTTAAGAGTATGGATCTGCTGGGTGTGGTGGCGCACGCCTTTAATCC
>NW_018392809.1:1763-4593 GCF_900095145.1 Mus pahari | reverse complement strand
AAAAAAAAAAAAAAAAAAAAAAAAAAAAGAGTATGGATCTAAGGAGGAAAGTATTGAGTTGCCTAGGACCAGTCTTCAAGACTTGAGTGATGCTAATATGAAGAGAATGATTTTGTGGTAATCAGAAAACCATTGTTCTCTTAATAGAGAGAGAACAAGTCCTGGGTCTTTCTTCCTGTCTGGGTGTTATGGAACAGCTTTGCAAGTGCTCTAAAGAAGAAATGTTAGGGTCTTGTCCATAGTGGCAGTGGGTGGATAGAAATCAAGCATGTGGAGATGGAGTCCAGTCACATTGTTGTCAGTAGAATGTTCTAGGCCATGAGAGTACACTGGATATGACTTTATAAATTTTCTCTCCTATTGGTCATCCCCCTCTCTGTATGTTTTTTCTTCTAAACACCAAAGACAAGAGTCCTGACTTGTGCCCCCTTGTCAGCTAGGAGGTACATCTGGCCTAGGCAGAACAGAGCAAGTTTCCCACTATTCCTCCACTTGTTCTAAAGTAGGGGCTTCCCTCCCCAACCTGTCTTATGGTTTTCATTTTCTAACCTGCTCCATATCATCCTAGGATACTGTACCTTTCAGTTTGACATCTAGGATGATCTGTCTGGACAGGACACCTGAGATATCAACGATGGCAGCAGTGTGGATGACAGCGGATATGCCCTGGCAGGCTCTCCTCAGGTACTGGGCATCCAGAATGTCTCCTTCCAACACTGTCACCTTGGCCTTTGTCTGCAGCTCTGTGGACACAAAGCAGGTCCTTGGGAAGCTTTCTGCCTGGGATGGAAGTTTCCTGACACAGGTGTCAGTTATGTAGGTCTTCAAGGGCAGTCAAGGTGAGAAGACACTGGGGAGGAGGCCTTTCTACAGAAGGAAGCGTAAAGCGCTCAAAAATCAGAATGAAGCATTTGTAGGGTATGAGGAAGCATCTCTATCCACCCCATCCCTTTGTAGAAAGCGCATCTGAGCAGTAAGATGACATTTGTGCTTTACACATAAAGAGAGAGTTATGGGAAATCCCTGCATTCATTAAAGTAACTGGAGTGTTGGTGGTTAATCAGATTGTGTCTCCCAGAGTTCCAGTGAGGAGGACCCAGAACAGGGAGACACAAAGATGGAAATTTCAAATGCTAATCCACTTTGAAACTTTCTGTAGAGGTAGCAGAATTAATGAGAGGAAATTGGGGTCTCTGTGATGAACTCAGAATGGGCTCCAATGGTTGGTTTATGGGAGTATTTCTTGTCAGATTGATTTGTTGGAAATGAGGCAACCTCACCCAGACAACATATCTAGGGTAATGGCTACATCAGTATCTTTGGGTTCCTCTGATATCTATTGGATGATACTAGCAATCCTAATGTCACCCAAATTAGCTCACAAAATTAACATTTGCCCATGCAGCCTGTACCACTTGCCACACTGGCTGGAGCTTTATACTTTGCACATGGCTTTCTTAGTTTGCTCTTTCATTTCTTAGCTATTTCATGATATTAGGCATTCATGCTGATGTTCCTAGTATAGTTTGGGGAACCACAGAAAGCTACAGGAACATGCATCAGGACATATGGCTGCCTAGTGAAGGCTCTAATGTCCCTTTGCATCCTTCCAAGTCATGCTCACTTCTCCATAATCTCTAAGCCCAAGACTGTCTGGGATCCACTGTTATGAGACAGACAGGTCAACTGAATCTCCAATGCTTCTAAAAATAGCTTGACAGAGGCAGAAGTAGAACTGCATAGCTGGAGAAATCCCTCTTGAGACAGATGAAACCGTCTGGACTTGTCTACTCTATGTCCTTTTCTCCTGTCAGGCATCCCTGTGAAATCCTCACAGTAGAAAAGGATGGGTGTTTTAGTTACGGTTTCTATTGCAGTGATGTGACATGATCAGGGAAACGCTCATAAGGGAAAATTTATTTGGGGCTGGCTTACAGTTTCAGAGGTGTTGTCCATTATTATCATGGCAAGAGAGAGGCAGACATGGTACTGTCATAGCCTTGAGTTCTACGTCTTGATCCTCAGGCAGCAAATGGAGACTGCCTTCCTCACTGGGCATAGCTTGAGCCTATATTAACACCAATCTTGCCCTACAGTGACATACTTCCTCTAAAAAGGCCCCATCTCCTAATAGTGCAACCCTTCATGGCCAAGTTTTCAAACACATCAATCTATGGGAACTATTTCTATTCAAACCACCATAATTGAGAAAAGCCTTCTGGGAAGGAAGTAGGTGCCTGGATGAGAGCCTCTTTCTGTATGGTCTTTCCTCTGCTTTCATTTGAGCTGACTTCTATACAGATTGGGTCAAAGGAGTAGCTTGGACCTGGCAGGAAGTACCCAGATAGAGCATACTAGAGTAACTTCACACATCAATATTTTGGTTGTCCTGAGATACTAGGCCATCTTATGTGCTCTGTGGTAGCACCACAGCTCCCACCTTTTAGAAGATACTTGATGGTTGTTCTGCATTGCCACATCATGGAGGCGATGACATGCTGTGATCTAAGTAGAAGGAGATTCAGAGAGAAGCTCACACTCAGCAGCCTTTAAAAGGACAGAGGGTACTGCCAGACCTCCTCTTTTTTGCTGTGAGATTTTGAGGATGTCACTTTTCCTTGTTGTCACCTCATTGTCTGTAGAATCAGAAGACAATGTTATCTTTTTTTTTTTAAAGATTTATTTATTATATGTAAGTACACTGTAGCTGTCTTCAGACACTCTGGAAGAGGAATGTCAGATCTTGTTACAGATGGTTGTGAGCCACCATGTGGTTGCTGGGATTTGAACTCAGGACCTTCAGAAGAGCAGTCAGTGCTCTTAACTGCTG
>NW_018392809.1:0-1323 GCF_900095145.1 Mus pahari | reverse complement strand
AGAGAGAGAGAGAGAGAGAGAGAGAGAGAGAGAGAGAGAGAGAGAGAATGATAAAAACATTTGGAGTACCTGTGTAAATGTTTTGAGACAGCTACAAAGTACTCTCAGAAAGGCACAGAACTTCTTGTGGGAGGCACAGACGTCCTTGTGCCATGTGCAAGCCCATGGGAAACCTGGAATGTAGGCACAGAGTTGCACCTTCAAGGGAAGGGATGCATAACCACTTATCTCCCCAGAAGTCTGAGAGCAGAGATGCACTTCTGGTGAATTTTGTAAAATCTGTGTGACTGGAAACTACATGGGACCATCCCCTAGCCTCTTAACATAAGGTTGTTTCTCTTAATCAATCTATAGATCCCCATCTTCATGGAAGTTATCACATGGGCTTTAAAAAGTGTTTTGGTGTATTTTTAATGGGATTATTTGAATTTCTGGAGTCCAGCTTCTTGAGCTCTTTGTATATATTGGATATTGCTCCTCTATCAGATTTAGGATTGGTAAAGATCATTTCCCAATCTGTTGGTGGCCTTTTTGTCTTGTTGACAGTGTCTTTTGTCTTACAGAAGCTTTGCAATTTTATGAGGTCCCATTTGTCAATTCTTGATTTTTACAGCACAAGCCATTGTTGTTCTGGAATTTTTCTCTGTGCCCATATCTTTGAGGCTTTCCCCTACTTTCTCCTCTATAAATTTCAGTGTCTCTGGTTTTATGTGGAGGTCTTTGATTCACTTAAGAGTTGAGCTTTGTACAAGGAGATAAGAATGGATCAATTAGCATTCTTCTACATGATAACAGCCAGTTGTGCCAGCATTTGTTGAAAATGCTGTCTTTTTTCCCACTGGATGGTTTTAGCTCCCTTGTCAAAGATCAAGTGACCATAGGTGTGTGGATTCATTTCTTGGTCTTCAATTCTATTCCATTGATCTACATGTCTGTCGCTGTTCCAGTACCCTCCGTAGTATAGCTTAAGGTCAGGTATGGTGATTCCACCCTCTGGTGGAATCCACCACCTTTTTTAATTATTGAGAATGGTATTGTTATCCTAGGTTTTTATTATTCCAGATGAATTTGCAAATTGCTCTTTCTAATTGAGTTAAGAATTGAGTTGGAATTTTGATGGGTCATTTATGTATACCATCATATCATCTGCAAATAATGATATTTTGACTTCTTCCTTACCAATTTGTATCCCCTTGATCTCCTTTTGCTGTCGAATTGCTCTAGCTAGGACTTCAGGTACTATATTGAATAGTTAGGGAGAAAGTGGGCAGCCTTGCCTAGTCCCTGATTTTAGTGGGATTGCTTAGAGTTTCTCTCCATTTA
>NW_018392808.1:11768-31474 GCF_900095145.1 Mus pahari | reverse complement strand
GGGGGTGGGGTATAGGGAACTTTCGGGATAGCATTTGAAATGTAAATAAAGAAAATAATAATAAATTAATTTTAAAAAGCAAACAAAGAAATATAATACAGAACAACCTTTAAAAAATCATGGACATACTTTAAACACCTATACTCCACTAAGTTAGAAACTTCAAAATATTATTTCTTGGTTCATACAACCCACCAAGTTGCAGTCATGATAAGATCACCTATTTCAACAGATAAATAAGCCAAGTCAAATAAAAGCACTAATGAAAATACTCTGAAACAAATATAGCCCAGGGCCAGATGGGTATAGTCCACAATTTCAAAGAAGACTTATTATTTGTACTCTTCTAATGTTCTACAAATTAGAAACAGAAGCAATATTGCCTGATTATGGTACGAAAAGCACATAAAGATTCAACAAAGAAAGAAGATACAAACATTTCCATTATGAACATAAATTCACAAATTCTCAATAAATTACTTGCAAATCAAATCCAAGAATACATCAAAAAGATTATTCAACATGAGAATGTTGGCTTCATTCCAGTGATTCTGGGATGGTTTAACATACATAAATTGAACAATGTAATCTACCATATTTAAAAAACCGAACAAAAACCTGACATGTTCATCTCATAAGGTGCACAAAAGGCCTTTGACAAAATCTTATAGCCTTTGTGATAAAATCCCACGAGAAACTAGGGATCTAAGCAACACACATCAACATAATAAAGACACTTTAGAACAAACCCACATCCACTGACAACCTAAATGGAGTGAAACTGATCACATTTCCATTAAAATCAAGAACAAGATAGGTTGTCCAGTCTCTTCATCCCTTTTCAATGTTTGATGGCATAGCTAGAACACTAGAACAACTGAAGTAGTTCAATTGAATCCAAACGGTAAAGGAAGAAGTAAAAGTATCTTTTTTATTAGATATTTTCTTTATTTACGTTTCAAATGTTATCACCATTCCTAGTTTCCCCTCAGAAAATACCCTATCCCTTCCCCCCTCCCCTTGCTCAGGAACCCATTCACTCCCACTTCTCTTTCCTGATATTCCCCTACATTGGGGCATGACGCTTTCATAAGACCATGGGCCTCTCCTCCCATTGATGTCTAACTATGCCATCCTCACCTACATATGCAGCTAGACCCATGAGTCTCTTCATGTGTTATCTTTGATTGGTGATTTAGTCCCAGGGAGCTCTGGGGTTTCTGGTTAGTTCATATTGCTGTCCCTCCTAGGGGGCTGCAAACCCCTTCAGCTCCCTGAGTGTTTCTCTAGCTCCTTCATTGGGGACCTTGTACTCCCTCCAATGGATGACTGTGAGCATCTACCTCTGTATTTGTCAGGTACTTGCAGACACTCTCAGGAGATAGCTATATCAGGCTCCTGTTAGGAAGCTCTTGTAGGGATTTGCAATAGGGTCTGGTTTTGGTGGTTGTTTATGGGATGGATCCCCAGGTGGGGCAGTCTCTCTGCTCCACACTTTGTCTCTGTAAATCCTTCCATGGATAAAAAAGTATCTTTATTTGCAGATTATATGATTGTGTGTGTGTGTATATATATATATATATATATATATATATATATATATATATATATATATATAATCTGTCTCTAAAAACTGTACCAAGAAATTTTTACAGTGGATATATGTATTCAGTAGAAGAATATAAAATTAATACACATAATCAAATAGTCTTCTTATGCATAAAAGGCATATAGTTTGAAAAAAGAATTAGGGAAATACCTTTCACAACAATATCAGGAAACACATTTTCAAAACTCTAAACAGATAAAAGACTTATATAATAAACATTTTGAAGGAAGATATCAGAAGATGGAAAGATCATCCATACTCATGAATCAAGTGGATTAATATCAAGAAAACTGCAATCTGTGAAAAGAAGTTAACCTATTTAGTGAATTCTCCATCAAAATTCTATCGCAGTTCTCCACAGAAATTCAAAGCCAACATGTAGCTTTATATGTACACACACACACACACACACACACACACATCCTACTATTGCTCAAATATTTCTGAAAAGAGATATTTCTGAAATGAACTGCTGGAAATAATACCATCACTAATTTCAGGTTATATTGAAGAGCTATAGCAATGAAAATTGTATTTTATTTGTATAAAATTACTAATGGAATCTAATTAGAGACCCAGAAATAAATCCTTACACCTATGAACACCAAATTTTTGACAAAGGGGACTGAAATACACAATGCATGAATGATAGCATCTTCAAAAAATGGTTTAGAAGTGAATGATTGAATGTAAAAGAATGCAAATAAATATATATGTATTTATCATTTACCCAAAACTCATTTTCAAATTGACTGAGGATCTCACCATAAATCTTTATACCTGAAGACAAAAGCAAACATGAGAAATTTTATTGAACTCATTGGTTTATGTCAATACGCTCTCAACGGAAATGAGAGAAATTATATTTCTTATATTACAGACCTCATGAAACTGAGAAGTTTTTGTATTGCAAAGGACATTATCATTTGAGCAATAAAGTTGCCAAGAGAGTGGGAAAATACTTTTAACAACTATACATTCAAGCCTAGTTGATAAGATATATTAAAAACACAAAAGTGAAACTTAAGAAAGTAAATATACCAATTACAAATACATTATAGATCTTAACAGAATTTTCAACAGATTAAAAATGAATGACTTGAAAGCCGTTAAGGACATATTGAACATTCTTAGTCATCATCAGGAAAAAATCAAAACACCTAATTTAAGATTTTATGTTATACCAGTCAGAATGGCCAAGATGAATCAAAAAGAACGGCAGCAGTTGCTACTAATTCATGGGTGAGATCAACACTCATACATTGCTGGTGGAAATGTATATTTGTACACCCAGTGTGGATATCAGAGTGGGAAATGCTCAAGAACCTGGGAATAAATCTATATCCAGATCCATCTGCTCCACTGTTGGTTATAAACTCAAGGTACATTACTTACTACTACACAAACAAAAACCAACAAACATTCCAAAAAAAGAAAGAAAAAAAAAACTCCACTTGCCCAACGATGACCTTTGCTACTCTATTGTTAATAGCTAGGAATTTAAGACAGCCTAGATGTTCCTCAATAGATTGATGGACAAAGAAAATGTACTACTTTTACTAAAAGTAATGATATTCAGCTGTAGAAAGAAATATCAAGAATTTTAAAAATAAAACATGGAACTTGGAAAATATGATCTTGATTAAGGTAAAGTAGACTCCAAAAGACAAATGTGATATGGATTAAACTATATGTTAATACTGGTATTAATTCTTCAAATATCAGACTGCAGATAACAGAGGACGACCCATCAAATCACGATGAACTTGTATAATAGTGGTTGTCTTAGAATTTTATTGATGTGCAGAGGCACCATGACCCTGACAACCCTTATGAAGTAAAACATTAAATTAGGGCTGCTTCTAGTTTCAGAACTTATTTCCTTATTGTCATGGCAGGAAACATGGAAGCATGAAGGAAACATTGTGCTAGAAAGGAGCTGAGAGTTCTACATTTTGATCCACAGGCAACAAAAAGAAACTCTCCTACTGGGTTTGGCTTGAGCATATATGAGACCTCAAAGCCCACTTCCACAGTGACATTCCTCCAGCAACATGGCAACATCTACTCTAAGAAGGCCACATCTCCCCAGAGTGACATTACCTATAGGCCAATTATTCAAACACATGCATCTATGAAAGGGGGGAGGATCATTTCTATTCCACCTCAGTGGCCCAAAGGTTGTGTGCATAATGAAAAATGATCCAGTTGGACTTAAGGCTTACTCCATTGAGATCAACCTCATGCTCAAAACTGCTTGGATGGCCAAGAGCCTGACACATGGTTGCCAGGGACTTTGAGAACAATGCAACACTCTGGTCTGAAAAAGTCACATAGCAGTAAAATCACTCTTAATGATATTCTGCTATACTTAAAAATCAGTGTCTTGCTCAGAAACCATCAGAGAGCTTTTCTCCTGCAATTGATAGGAACAAATTACAGGTATCCTTACCCAGGCAAGGTGGAAAGAGTAAGAGAATTTGGAACACACATAGTCATGAGTGGGATGTCTCCATAAAATCCATCCTTGCTTTCAGCTCAAGAAACACCGTGGGAGTGTAGGTAGAAATATCATTGCAAGAGGGGATGGAGAACACACACCAAGGAAAACAAGGACTTCTAAACTAAGCAAGACAGATGCACATATGAAATTACAGAGACTGTGGCAGCATGCACAGGGACTGGATGGATCTTCACAAAACGGGGTGTCAATATAAAGACAGGAATGCGGATAAATCTTCATTCCAATCCAGTTCATAGTCATTTACAAAACACAAAATTAATTGTTTTGGATATTCACTGGTTATACAAACTACTCTTAGAGGCAAGCCTCATGCCTAGCAGTCTATGGCCAATACAAAAACATACTCACAGACATTGTCGGTAGTTCTTCGTCTCGGAATATTTTGTCAGGATCTTTTATTTGTTTGGTTTTTGAGTTCATTTGTTTCAGTTTGCTTTGTTTTCTGTGTTTACCTTAAAGTTCCTTTTAAAATATATTATGGTTTATAGTTTTGTGTTTTTAAGGGGATTCTCCCTGTGACTGTGAGTCTGTGTTTACGCACAGGTTTCCTGAACTTTTTCTTCACCTTCTTTTCATCTATTCATATTGCATTTCATTCTTGTCCAGTTTATTTGTTGCCCCGCCCCATGGATTCCCGTGAGCGATGCCCCGCCCCCCGGAAGGTGGCTATCGCCCATAACCCCGCCCCCACCCGCACACCACGCCCCCCGCGCACGCGCAAATGCTCATAGCTGCCCACAATGTAGTGGTGCTGCAGGCACTGGTGGTGCTGGCCCCGGGCTGCGACTTCCTGTTCCAGGCCCGGTTCCGGAAGCAGAGGCGGGACTTCCACCAGATGCTGGGGTGCGGGCGACAGGGATGTCACAGGGCTCGGGACTTGATTGGTGAAGGTTAAGGGCGGGGCCGCGGCGGCGGGCTGTGTGACGTCACGGGGACAAGAGCAGGAGGGAAGTGAGAGAGAGGCTGAGGAACTCCAATGGCTGTGTCTGCTCCCTCACATCTGAGAGTGACCCCGAAGAAGACGGAGGGGAGGGTTGGACAGAGTGGGGTCTCGGGTCATTCTCCACTCTCTGGCATCCTAGCATCTGCTGCAGCCGGAGTCTAATCTCGCGGGCGGGGGCGTGGTCTGGAGCGGGGCCGCAGCTGCTGTGGGGCGGGGCTGGTAGGCTAGGTGAAGGGAAGGGGCGTGGCCAAGGTGCTCAGCATAAAAATGGGAGTGACAGGAGCGGGTGAGCATGGGGAGGGTGAGCATGATGGGTGGAGGAGGGGCCGCAGGTACTGCAGGGCGGGGACGAGAGTGACAGGAGGGGCGTGGCCGCAGCTACTTTGCAGTAAAGTGGGAATGCGTGACAGGAGGGGGCGGGGCTGGGATGAGAGTGACGGGAGGGGAGTGGCCGAGGTTGCTGTGCAGTAGAGTGGGAATGAGTGACAGGAGGGGTCGGGGCTGGGATCAGAGGCGTGGCCGCAACTGTTTCGGGGCGGGACGTGTGTGGGATTGACAGGAGGGATTCAGGAGTAGCTTGAATCTGCCTGTGATCCAAGGACCCGCTGACCCCGCCCCATCCTGTGAAGCTGAAGTCCCCTGCCTTTCCCCAGACCCCGTGACCCCTCGCCCCCATCTCTCCCCTACCCGCGATCTCCTGACTCCGACCCCCGCAGGTCCAGGCTCGCAGGGAGGAGCCCCCGCCGCCGGGTCCGCCCTTAGCCAGCAGCATCCCTGCCCTCTGCTTTCTGCTCCAACCGGGTCAGCTCCTTGGACCTGGAAGATGTCATCGCTTATGTGGAAGTGTGCGCGTTTACTGGACGCTGTCAGGAGAGGGCGGGTCTGGGTCGGAAGTGGGCCTTTGCCGAGGTAGGCGGGGCTTGGGGCCCAGAGGGTGGGGCCTTACAGGGTGTGGGAGTGGCTAGAATGCGCTCAAGGTCCGAGTCTCTCTGTCAGTCACCGCCGTCCCGCCCCTTCGCCCGGCCCCGCCCCCAGGCCTGCAGCTGCCTGCTGTTCATTAAGGCCCCCGCTTGCTATGCTGTAGAAAGGAACTGTTCAGACTCAGTGACTGTTGCACACGGTCCTGGTCGTGGGAGAGCGGGGTGGGCGGGACGGTGCGGTGACGTCACTCGATCCCCGCCCCCGCCCCCCCCCCCCCCGAGCGGGGCCTGCCCCAGTGATGTTTCAGGAGGATGGGCCAGGCTGGACAGACTGGCAGGATGACGCCATGGGAGGCGGGTGAGGGGTAGGGGGCGGGTCCCACGGCGATGACGTCACGCTCCTTCCCCCAGGGTCCTGCTGAGGTGTCAGGAGGATGCATCTAAGATTTTGCAGCTACTGAGCTCCTGCACTGGACTCCTGCATGTGTCCGGGGCCAGAAGCACACCACCAAGTTCAGGTCCCGCCCCAGAACCTAGGCCACTCCCCTGACCCATCAGTCACTTCCCTTTCCTGCCTCACTGTATCCCTATGCACTATATCCTGTCCTTGTGTGTGCAGCACTCAACAAATCAAGGCTCAGTCTTCTTCCCTAGTCCTGCCCTCTTAGACCACGCCAACATCTCTAGAGCCTGCTCCCACTGTCTAGCCCCATCCCTTTAATTTATGCTTCTAGGTTAAGATACAAGGAATTATTTGCACTGTCTTGTATCTGTTGAGGTATACTTTGTAATAGAGTAGGTATACACTTTTATATGAGGTGCTAAAAAGTTATATTCTTTTGTTCTTTAGCACAATATTTTATAGATAATTTTGGACCCTTTCAAATCCTAATACCTCCTAGTTGTCTCATTTTTACATTCAGTGAATAACTTGATGAATTGTGTATTGGTGAAGATGAGTTGTTGAAATATCCCGAGATTAATGTGTGAGTTTTGATGTTTTATTTGAGCATTATTAATATTTCTGTTACTCACCCTTGAATTTTACACAAATGCCTTTATATTTGAGGCAGAGATACTGTGAATTAAATGGTAGCTTGGTGGATTTTCTTTTGAAGGCTATAAAGTATCCTTCTCTATTCTTCGGAGTAAGTTTGTGTGCTCATCTATTTTATTAGCATTAAAATGATTACTTCAGCTTGCTTCTCAGGTCTATAGACTTGAAAAACCATTTCCCCTACTTTCATTTCAGGTAATACTCATTTGTGTTGCTGAGTTATATTTCTTATTTGTAGCAGAATGAAGAATTCTGTTTTTAAATCTATAGTATTAGTGCATTTTTCACATTATTGGGGAATTGTGTTCATTAATGTTTATAAATACTAATATTAATTAATTTTAATTTCAGGTATCATGAAATTGCTAGTAGTAGCATATATGTTTCTCTCTGTGTATTTGTGTGTGTACTTCCTTTTCTTTGATTCTAAAAAAACCCAGAATTATGAAGAATCATACTAAAATTCAATTATAAAAACATTCTTTTTGTGACAGGCATGGTGGCACATGCCTTTAATCACAGCACTCTGGAGGCAGAGGCAGGCGGATTTCTGAGTTCAAGGACAGCCTGGTCTACAAAGTGAGTTCCAGGACAGCCAAGTCAATACAGAGAAACCCTGTCTCAAAAAAAAAAAAAAAAAAAAAAAAANTTTTTTTTAANGGGGGNAAAAGGGGGAAAAAGGAGGAAATATTTTGAGAAACAGCTCAAATTAAAGTTCACTTATGGGTTATTATTACAGTAGAATTGCCCTAAATTACATGCATCTATGAAAGAAGTCTCAGTGGAATCACTAATAGAGGTAATCACATAGCCTCAGAGGGCTACGTCTTGCAACTAAATGTCCCTTACAGTACTGATATTGGTGATATTTAATTAAATTATTGTCCAATAGGGAATCTATGGGAATCTACCAACTCTTCAGGCAATGAGAAAACCATAGGTTGCCTTCCACAATCTGATTGCAATGACACATTACTAATGACAACATCAACATTACTCTATGAACATGAAGAAGTTGGGCTTATAACTTCATAGAGGCTTCATCCTCTATTCTAAATAATTGGCAAAGTAAGATTTTTGGATGNTAGTAGAAATGTAAACATCAGCAAAATCTTCGATAAATAATGATGCCCTGCCTACCAGATAGGACAATGGTGGCACAAAATTTGTGTGACTAATAAGCAAACAATATCAGATTTTTCTGAATAGACAGTCCACAAAATTGACCCAAGGAGACACTGCTTGGGTGATCAAGTATGAGACACTAAATAGAATAGATACCTACAAAACCAAATGGTACTGTTTACAAAAGAATAATAAAATTACTTGACATTACTTGTAATGTCATTTTGTTAAATCCATTGGCCAGTGCCTTGCAAGGGCTACATCAGTATCTTCAAGATCATGAAGTTAGAAGTGATCAAGAGATAATACTGAGATCATGTAGAAAGTAACAAACTAAGAATAAAANAGATGTCTCCATTAAATATCTTCTCCCTTGTCTCAGGAAACACAATGGCAGATGGAGTCAAAAGAAAGAGGACGCCAAGGAAACAATCCCTTCTTCATCAACAGCATCAGCACTTTAGAAAACAGAGATTTAGACTGAGGGAATATGATCGCCACGGATCTGCCCGAGTTGAATTCCTGGTATTGAAAGTAAATGTGGATATATATATGTGTGTGTGTGTGTGTGTGTGTGTGTGTCTGTCTGTCTGTCTGTCTGTCTGTCTGTCTGTCTATTCCTCAACCAATACTTGATTCATAACAATCTTGTAAAGCGAAAGTCTCCATAGAAGACACATCAGGGAAGCCAACCATTCTTAACGTTACAGTGCATGGCCAGCAATACACAATGCAGAGGAAATGAACTGAACTGAATCTTCGATGGACCTTGTCTAAAAATGACATGTCGGGATTCTGAGCCTCAATACTATGGTCTAATACATACATATATGCATACATACATACATACATACATGAGTGTGTGTGTGTGTGTGTGTGTGTGTGTGTGTGCGCGCGCTTGTATGTGTGTGTGTATATCTTATGGCTTCCAAGTTCCTTTTTTTTTTTTTGATACAATTCCTTTTAGTTGTAATGTATGAGTTTCTGATTCTCATTTCTTCTCAGAGGCTCGACTCCTTATGTTCTTTTTTGTTGCTGTATATTTAAATTCTGATGTATTATTTTAATTTAGTGGAGATTTTTTGCTTATATTTTGGCCTTTGGGTTTTGTTTGGTTTTGGTCTTGATTTGGCTTTCCAATTTCAATGAGGTTTATCTTTTCATCTGAAGGAGTTAACAAGCATAAAAGTAGAGTGTGGTATAATTTACTCTTTCTGCCTTACTACTTTGAAGCTAGGTTGTCAATTCTTTTTTAAAATATATTTTATTTGTATTTTCTCTGTATGTATTTTTGCCTACCTGTGTGTCTGTGCACCACATTAATGCACTATGTATGGAGGCCAGAAAAGGGCAGAAGTTACACTGAAATTGCAGTTGTAGAGTGTTGTGATTCCCAATAAGTTTTTTTTCCTTTACTTAACTAAGATCTTCTTTGAAAGCAAGAACAATTAATCAGGTGAGCCATCAGTCTATTCCCTTTCTGCCTTTTTCTTTTTAATTTTTTTAATGTACATTCCAGCCATTGGACAACTTCCCAGTTCCCTTTCCCACAATTCCTCATCCCATTGCTCCTCCCCCTTGCCTCTGTTAGAGCACTCACTAACCTCCCTGTCTGCCCCTAGATAAGGAGTCTCCCTTCTCTGGAGCCTCAAGTATCTCAAGGATTAGGCACATCTTCTCCCACTGTGGCCAGAACCAGAAGTAGTCTTCTATATAAATACCTGGGGCCCTTATATGCTGCCTGTTGAGATTTCAGTCTCTGGGAGTTCCTTCCCATAGGACAGAGTCAGTTGAGACTGCTGGTCTTCCAATGGGTATGCCCTCCTCTTCAGCTTATTAAATCCTTCCCCTGAATCAACAATAGGGGTTCCTAGCTTCATTCTAATGTTTTTTTGTAAGTATCTGCATGTAACTCAGACAATGCTGGTAGTGTCTCTCAGAGGATACCAATGATAGGCTGCTACTTATGAGCATATGAGAGTGTCAGCAATAGTGTCAGGCCTTATTTCCTTCGCTAACCCCCATGAGAAAGGTCACAAGTTGGTCCAGGCAGTGGACGGCCTTTCCTTAAGTCACTTCTCCATTTTTGTCCCTGAAAGTATTTTAGAAAGAAAAATATCTGAGTCAGAAATTTTGACCCTGGGATGATAAGACTGTCCCTCCACTTGAGGTCTTGTCTGTCTACTGAAGATGGCCTTTCTGAGCTCTCTCTCCTCACTTTTGGGCAACTTAGCTAAGGTTACCTCCATTGAGTCCTGGGAGTCTCTCACCTTTCAGGTCTCTAGTACTTTCTAGAGGATCCACCCACTTCCCTTCCCCTGGTGGATGCACATTTCAATTCTTTCTCCTTGCTCTTTGGGCTTCTGTCCAGCACACCCTCTACAAGTAGAACAGAGTTAGTTCCATTTACTGTCTGCCTCCCCCGTCTCTGTGTGTCCTGGGATTATTTTGTTCCCCCTTCTAAGTGGGATTGATGCATTCTCATTTAGGCCTTCCTGCATGTTAAACTTCTTAAGGATTGTTGAATGTGTCTTGTATACTATGTCCTTTTTGACAAATATCCACTTATCAATGAGTACGTACCATGCATGTCCTTTGTGGGAATGGGTTACCTCACTAAGGTTAATAACCTCATGTTTCATCTAATTGTCTGTAAATTCATGATTTCCTCCTTTACAATAGATGAATAGCCTTTCGTTGTGTAAAATATTGCCATTTTCTCTATCAATTCTTCGATTGAGGGATATCTGGTTTGTTGTTTCCCAATTCTGGCTATTAGAAATAAGGCTTCCATNATGACATGTCGGGATTCTGAGCCTCAATACTATGGTCTAATACATACATATATGCATACATACATACATACATACATGAGTGTGTGTGTGTGTGTGTGTGTGTGTGTGTGTGCGCGCGCTTGTATGTGTGTGTGTATATCTTATGGCTTCCAAGTTCCTTTTTTTTTTTTTGATACAATTCCTTTTAGTTGTAATGTATGAGTTTCTGATTCTCATTTCTTCTCAGAGGCTCGACTCCTTATGTTCTTTTTTGTTGCTGTATATTTAAATTCTGATGTATTATTTTAATTTAGTGGAGATTTTTTGCTTATATTTTGGCCTTTGGGTTTTGTTTGGTTTTGGTCTTGATTTGGCTTTCCAATTTCAATGAGGTTTATCTTTTCATCTGAAGGAGTTAACAAGCATAAAAGTAGAGTGTGGTATAATTTACTCTTTCTGCCTTACTACTTTGAAGCTAGGTTGTCAATTCTTTTTTAAAATATATTTTATTTGTATTTTCTCTGTATGTATTTTTGCCTACCTGTGTGTCTGTGCACCACATTAATGCACTATGTATGGAGGCCAGAAAAGGGCAGAAGTTACACTGAAATTGCAGTTGTAGAGTGTTGTGATTCCCAATAAGTTTTTTTTCCTTTACTTAACTAAGATCTTCTTTGAAAGCAAGAACAATTAATCAGGTGAGCCATCAGTCTATTCCCTTTCTGCCTTTTTCTTTTTAATTTTTTTAATGTACATTCCAGCCATTGGACAACTTCCCAGTTCCCTTTCCCACAATTCCTCATCCCATTGCTCCTCCCCCTTGCCTCTGTTAGAGCACTCACTAACCTCCCTGTCTGCCCCTAGATAAGGAGTCTCCCTTCTCTGGAGCCTCAAGTATCTCAAGGATTAGGCACATCTTCTCCCACTGTGGCCAGAACCAGAAGTAGTCTTCTATATAAATACCTGGGGCCCTTATATGCTGCCTGTTGAGATTTCAGTCTCTGGGAGTTCCTTCCCATAGGACAGAGTCAGTTGAGACTGCTGGTCTTCCAATGGGTATGCCCTCCTCTTCAGCTTATTAAATCCTTCCCCTGAATCAACAATAGGGGTTCCTAGCTTCATTCTAATGTTTTTTTGTAAGTATCTGCATGTAACTCAGACAATGCTGGTAGTGTCTCTCAGAGGATACCAATGATAGGCTGCTACTTATGAGCATATGAGAGTGTCAGCAATAGTGTCAGGCCTTATTTCCTTCGCTAACCCCCATGAGAAAGGTCACAAGTTGGTCCAGGCAGTGGACGGCCTTTCCTTAAGTCACTTCTCCATTTTTGTCCCTGAAAGTATTTTAGAAAGAAAAATATCTGAGTCAGAAATTTTGACCCTGGGATGATAAGACTGTCCCTCCACTTGAGGTCTTGTCTGTCTACTGAAGATGGCCTTTCTGAGCTCTCTCTCCTCACTTTTGGGCAACTTAGCTAAGGTTACCTCCATTGAGTCCTGGGAGTCTCTCACCTTTCAGGTCTCTAGTACTTTCTAGAGGATCCACCCACTTCCCTTCCCCTGGTGGATGCACATTTCAATTCTTTCTCCTTGCTCTTTGGGCTTCTGTCCAGCACACCCTCTACAAGTAGAACAGAGTTAGTTCCATTTACTGTCTGCCTCCCCCGTCTCTGTGTGTCCTGGGATTATTTTGTTCCCCCTTCTAAGTGGGATTGATGCATTCTCATTTAGGCCTTCCTGCATGTTAAACTTCTTAAGGATTGTTGAATGTGTCTTGTATACTATGTCCTTTTTGACAAATATCCACTTATCAATGAGTACGTACCATGCATGTCCTTTGTGGGAATGGGTTACCTCACTAAGGTTAATAACCTCATGTTTCATCTAATTGTCTGTAAATTCATGATTTCCTCCTTTACAATAGATGAATAGCCTTTCGTTGTGTAAAATATTGCCATTTTCTCTATCAATTCTTCGATTGAGGGATATCTGGTTTGTTGTTTCCCAATTCTGGCTATTAGAAATAAGGCTTCCATGAAAATAGTGGAACACATGGTGGGTCATCTTTTGGGCATATGCCCAGTAGTGGTACAGGTGGGCCTTCTGATTTTACAATTTCCAATATTCTAAGGAAGTTATAGACTGATTTCCAGATATGTAACATTTTGCAATCCCTCTAGCAATGGATGAATGTTCCTCTTTCTCCAAGTCCTCACCAATATGTGCTATTACTTGAATTTTAATCTTAATCATTCAAACTCCTTAGTTGTTAAGGACATGAAAACATGAAAAAACTGTGATATTCCACAGTACATCCATCTTATATAAACCTGGTGAATTTTAAATATAAATTTTATTTATATCCAAGTGAATTCTGATTACTTTCTAATGAAAGATATAATTAGAGTGGACCCAGGTGGAAAGCTATGTTGAGAGGAGCTGAAAGTTTTATAGGGAACACAATCCATATTCAGTGTATAGTAGATGAGAAAATGTATATTCAATGAATGCAACACAAGAAAACCAGTGTTCAAATGAGGTTTCTTTGTAAAACTCAAGTAAAACAATTATGGAATTTCAGTTATGAGTATGTCTGCTTTTTCCAGTGTGTTGCTATGTGACCTTATAAGTGTCAGTAGACTCTGAATCAAGAATTGGAATATATGGCACTTGATTCCTTAGAAATATTCTTACAAGTATGTGAAATCATAATTCAAAAGCTGCCTATTGCAGCTAAAGTAATACACGATATAATTACTGAGATTTCTGTCAATGCTCTACAATAGTCTGTGTGATGATCAAAATATTTCTCTCTCTGAAAATCTATTCCTCTCACACCTAGGATAAGTAATGAGTCACTTATCTTCCCTCCTGCAAATGGGAAGATATTGGCATGTCATTTGCAACATTTGTTCACTATCCCACACACTTTCTTTGTTTTCTCTAGAAATAANCAAATATGAAAATCACACATTTANACAGATATTAAATAAGGTATTTGAGCTCATGATAACTTTTATTCTAGGCCAGAATATGAAAAGAACACTTCCAGTGTGTAGTAATATAAAAGAGTAGGGCCTTGAAAATCAGTGAATCAGTAGATGACAATATGAAACCATGTATAGTAAAGGTTGTTTCTTTTTGTTTTGTTTTGCTTTGCTTCGTTTTTTTTTCCATTACACAAATCATTAAAAGAAACACTGAGAAACACTATCTGAAGCATATATCTCGAATTGACTGCTAATAGGTGCTTCAGAATGAACATAATATTTCTTAATTACAATCCATAATATATGTGTTCAAAGAGAAAATTTTCCTTAAATCTTGAAGATGATTTATCTCTGGCCTTAACATAATTGCAAAGCACATGGGGATAAAGATGCACTNTCTCACATATGTGTGGAATGNCAATATTTTGAAGACCTCAACAGCCTTAATGTCCTTGCNCACCAGCATGCTGTAAGTCAAGAAAGTNGCTTAATTGAATACNCCAGAGAGATTCCTCACCAAGAATGCCACTGTGTAGATCAATAAGGCAAGGTAGACCTGGTATCACAAGAGAGAGTAAAGTGCAGTAAACTTGGTGCACACTATGATATGGTACGGCTCTAAGTGTACATAAATATCAACAGAGAGAATGGAAATCTCCAGCCAGATTGCATAGAGAATTATTATGATAAGGGATCAAAGGGGAATGAGTTGGGTACAAGTGAAACCAATGTATAATTCATTTTTCTTCCCATGGCTATGACTTTGAAAGCCACATAGTGGTTGGTTTGGCCAGCACAATCTAAACAGCAAGAGGAATTTTAAGTCAAATTAAGGTTTACTGCAGGCTCCAGTAGCCAGAGATTGAATGACTAATTAAGTGCAAGGAGCACAAAAAATAAAATTTTATTTTCACGAAGACAAAGTAGTTGAAAGAACATTTAAGAATTCACAACTACCTTGCTGTACTGATAAAAAAAAAGACTTAGAAACCCAATTGTGAATGTAGATAAAAAGGGTAATTAAGGAAAAGCCACCTCCAAAGTATCTTCAAGAGTGAGAAAGGACACAGTTTTGTGAATGCATGTTTCTGCTCAATGTTGGCATACTTGTTCTGGTGACTTTACACATTAATCCATATGTGATGGAGAAAGGAAAGTATTGCTAGTGCAGGTTCAGCATTTTTATTAGCAGTCCATGCTATGTAAGTGTGTTGAAGAAACCTCCACACACACACACAGCAAGAATTCAGTTTCATAATACTCATCATCTTTATGCATAATCAATTGAATCCAACATTTTTTGCTCTATTCCACTCTATTTTGATGAGGGAAGATATCATTGATTATGTTTCAGAAATCACTGATTTTTAGTACATTATCAAACTCATATGAATTGACCTAGGTTAATAAACTCACAGGAGCTAATATGCTTAATGTATTTTATTATTACAGTTCATGTACATTCAATGCCTCCTAAGTTATTGGTAAATTTTTCATGAAGGCTGTCCCTATAAGAGTTGGAAACTGTATTTTAGTGAGGCAAGGTAAGGAATAGGTTTCACACTATGAATTAACCTGCCCGAATACACTGATAGACAAAGCATAACTAAATGGAATCTGAAAGGTGTGTTGTGTCTGTGTGTGTGTTTCTGTTTCTGTGTGTACATGGAAATGTAATAAAAGTTCTCATAAATTAGGGAGTTATTTTTTATATATGTGCAGAGGGAATATAATTGTGGGAGATTAATGTTGTAATATTGTAATATTAACCTTTGAAAACTGCAAAAATCTAAATAATATGCTGCATCCTCCTCTGACAGTGGGGACACTGAACTCTTGAGACTTTTTACTAAGTAACAGTAACTCATTTTTTCTTGGTTATTTTGTTTATTTTCATTTCAATTGTTAGCCCTTTCTAGATTTCCCCTCAACACCCCCAATTACACCCCCTCACCTGATTCCATGCTGGAGCTCCACCACTCATCCTGATGAGTGCAGCAGCTGCAGCACTGTCCCTGCCCCCATATTAGTGCACTTATTTTTTGACTTCACCAACAGAAGCTACATTGGGGCTGAATCAGTGAGCATGACCCTGTGTGACCCCGCCTGACCCTCAGTTCTCTTCAGGATCACACTCACCTGTGATGTCCAGGAATTCCCGCACCTCCCCCTCCCCTCCAGTAACCCAGTGACATCACACACAGTCCATCTTGGTCTGGACCTCTCAAAAATGGCCTGGCTAAGGATATTTGTATTTGTTCCTATCTATTACAGAAGGAAAGCTCTCTGATGGTGGCTGATCAAGACACTGATTTTTATATATAGCAGAATGTCATTAAGAGTGATTTTACTGCTATGTGACCTCATCAGAACATAAATATATGCAATTTTACACAGCCTCTACAATTTATGTTTCAAAATATATATGTATAGGAAAATATATACACATTCAGTAAGGATTAATGAAATAAGAGGTCATGTGCATTTTAGGAGGGCAGGGTGGGATACAAAGGGAGTTTTGGAGACAGGAACTATAAACAAATGCAACTAAATGAAAATGTCAAAACAAACTACCAGTTAATATTTTAAAAATAAAGCAGCAAACAGTATTTTGAGAAAAGAATGACACTGATTTCAACACCTAATATAAAGAAATAATAATGTGTATGTGTTTGTATGTGCATGTTTATGTGTGTAACATTAAACTGAAATAAACTTTAGCACTCATATTTTGATAAACTTTATGATGAGACCCTTCATCTAGAGTGATTTATATGTTCATTGAATTCAGTGACCTTACTGTGGTGAAGGTCTTGTGAGGGATATTTCCATTAGTGATTTTTTTCACTTAATGAACCATAGTCATTTCATACTGAANTTGTGTCTTTTCACATACATCTACAGAGTTTTAAATTGCAGGCACAATCTGAACACTATTGTCCTTTTATTATAATGTTCCTTTCTTTGTATGTTATCTGACATTCTTAACATCTGCCTAGTACAGTTTAAAGNTATAAAGAAGTCCAGTGCCTCTGTGCTGTCATATGCAATGCTGTCACTGTGNTTCACACTCTGATAACATTCACTCTTGTTTCTCTTTTCAAATCAGTGCCTTTTATCACACCAGGAATCTATGATATTCCAAATCCCAACCGAGGCAATTTACCATTTAGGTGATTTCTTAGATTTTGTTGCTGGAAAAAACACCATGACCAAAAGAAACATGTGAGAAAAGTGTTTATTTACTCATGTACCTGGGTCCCAGTATATTGAATGAAGCCAAGGTATGAAATTGGATGCAGGCACTTCATGAAAGCACGTGGAATAATGTTGATTACTGGCTTCATGTCCATGTTGTATGTAGTGCCCTTTCTTATAACTCAAGGACAATGTCCCTAGAGGTGGCACTGTTCACAGAGAGTAGGGTAACCTTATATTAATCATTAATTAAGTACAAGGATTAAACACAGAACCACAGGTCAAAATGATGGTCACCATTCCTAAATTGAGATTCCCAGTTCTCAACATATTCATGTTTGTTGTCCTNTTTGTAAGTACAAATCTGTATATTACTTAATTTTTTTATATGATGAAGTACTATTTTCGTTAAGACTAAGAAAAAGATAAATTGAGTATCATCTAAGGTTTTCATANCATGAAAGTTTCAATAAAGCAATTTACCTTTTTGGTTCTGTCTAAAATTTGAATCTGGTCTAATTAAAATAACATAACACTTTGGGACAAAGATGCACACTAGCAACCCTGCACTAGAAGCCAAGATGGAGAANACCTCCACAACCACCATGACCTTCCCCCTGGTGCTGTGGTAAACAGGGAAGAAGGTGATCCAGACACTGCTGAACACCAGCATGCTGAAAGTTAGGAACTTGGCCTCATTGAATCTGTCAGGAAGGTTCCTAACCAAGAAAGCCACAGCAAAGCTCCCCAGAGCCAAGGAGCCCAAATATCCAAGGACGAAGTAGAAGGCAATGACAGAGCCTTTGTTGCAAAGAATGACAGTCTTCCCATGTTCAGATTGTATATCTCTGTCAATAAAGGGAGGAGATGTTACCAACCAGATTCCACAGAGAACAAGTTGGATCAGGGTACAAATGGGAATGACCAACTTAGGTGCCCCTGTTATCAACATCCCTCTCACCCTTCCTCCTGGAGTAGTGAGCTTGAAAGCCATGACCACANTTATTGTTTTGGCCAACACTGTNGAGACAGCCACAGTGAAAAATGTTCCAAACGTGGTCTGCTGCAGGATGCAGGTGGCCTGGTTGGGATGTCCAATGAAGAGCAATGAGCAGAGAAAGCAGAAGACTAGAGAGATGAGCAGGATGTAACTGAGAATGCGGTTATTGGCCTTCACAATGGGAGTATCTTTGTACTTCACAAATGTGACTAGTACTAGAATTGTGATGGCTGAGAAGAACAGGGCCATGNTTCCTAGAGCCATCCCCAGTGGATCTTCATAAGCCAGAAATGACACAGTNCTTTGAAGGCAGTGGGTTTGCTCTAAGTTGGCATATTTATCATCTGGACACCTCACACACTGTTCCATATCTGCTGGCAAATCACAGTAAACCCTTAGAAGATATTATAATTATGTAGGTAATAATTGTGTATTTGTATTTTGCATAGGAAATATCAATAAATAATTTGGTGTTGAGTATCTATTCCAGTCCATTTTGCTGTAGGAACCACTAACTTAAGATTGCTCTGTATTATCCTATGCTTTGCAACAGAAGAAAAAACAATCATACTTAATGGAACAGAAAAAATATTTATTATACTAAAAGGAATAATATGATGAAAAATAATATGCATAATCTCAGATCATTTAATGCCTCCAAACATAAATTCACTATTCACAGACAAGGGTAGTATATAGACATTGTTGTTGATGCCAGTTGATGAAGTGCATCATGTACTTTGTTTGCTTTGTGGATGTGCCCTTTGTTTGTATGTATACATAGGAACTTGAACACACAATTACTTATACAAGTACTATTTTTATAAAGGAATATTTTCATTCTTGAAGCTGTATGCCTCATAGATTCATGCATATCCCTCTTGTTGTTCTACAGCCTCTTTCTTCCCAAATACACATTCCAAGCTCTATGGCATGAAGATTATGGTTGGTCATATTCATCCCTCTCTTCTTAGAGAGGGAGTGATTGATGAGAAGCAGTATCCCTTCTGTTCTTGCATTTTTCAAGTCTTCACACTTGTTCTAAATCTTTCCCAGGAAATTCTTAATCCTTAAAGCCATCTAAGCTCTTAAAATATATTCCATTAAACAACAACTGTTACCCTGAACATCTAGTCTTTTTCAGGGACTAAGCTGAGTGATAGAGGGAAGGATTTTGGATTGATCACATAAAGTTTCTATGTACAATGAATCAAAGAAAAATAAACATAGGCATATGTAAAAATTGTTGCACAGGTATGCTCCCCTAAACGCTTTCTATATAATATAAAATCAGTAACCATCTTATTGTGAGAAAAATGCCTTGTTTGAAGAAGATATTGTAAGTTATTTGCTGGGTCCAAAAAAAAAGTTGACATTATTTAACTGATTAAATTCTGACACAAGGAGATATTAGGTCTTCATTTTCCATCTAGGCCATATTATATTTCTAGTTTGGAAAGAGAAGGCATTCAAATTCAGTCAATTTCTTTTGCATGCAAGCATGTACCTGTTTCATTGGAAACCTCATTTTCTGGGCACTGAATACAATCAAAGCAGCAATCTGCT
>NW_018392808.1:0-10933 GCF_900095145.1 Mus pahari | reverse complement strand
CTATAAATTTAATAAATATATTCCTGTATTATGATTGAATAAGCATGTGTGAGCTATTGAACTTGGAATCTAGAGGTCTATGATCCATCTTTGATCAGATTTACATGAAGTGGAGAGTTATCACATTTTGATGATTGTAAGAGAGGATGGTCTCTTGCAAGAGTAGCTGTTGTTCTTATACACAAAACTATTTCTTCAGTGACCCTTACTTTGAAATTTAGATATCCTGAAAAAATAAAAATACCCACGGAAGTTCCTCCTGTAGCCCATTCTAAATCTTCAGATATATAAAGTTGTTGGTTCTGTGGGAAACAAGGAAAATAGCTTCCTATTTTCACTTTTAATCCAAGGCCTTGTGGAAAATTCCAAATGAGGGAAATGTCATATCCTGCACACTGATTTTCCTTTTGGTTCATGTTCACCAGTTCTCCAGCAGGGTTAGTAAATACCCTGGTTTTCATCAAGGAAGACAGCTAAAAGAGACTCATGCATACATGTGCATATCAATAAAGGTAATGCAAAATTGAGAATTTCCCCTAATTTCTTAATGACTTTCATGAAAGATAGCTGTATTGAAGTAAAGCACTGTAGAAAAATATAGTATAGCTAACTGATAAATGAAAATTTATATACTTCATATAAATTTTTGATGATGAAATATGCTAGAAAAAATGATTACCAGATAACAAGTAACATGATATGTCAGTGTGTGTGTGCGTGCGTGTGTGTGTGTGTATGTGTGTGTGTGTAAACATGTTTGTCAAAAATACTTTTTGAAAAATGAATCCATGTATGTGAAAATTAAGGGGCAGCCTGAGTGTCTGGAAATTGTGAAAATAAAAAAAATAATATTTGTGGGTTTTTGATGTACATAGAGTGTACACACATAAAATAAATATAAACTTAATAAAATGTGCAGTCTTAATCACTTATGTTTTGTAAATTTTTAATTTAAATGAATATTAACGATGGCACTTGTATCACTTTTTTTTTTTTTTTTTTTTTTTTGGTTTTTCGAGACAGGGTTTCTCTGTGTAGCCCTGGCTGTCCTGGAACTCACTCTGTAGACCAGGCTGGCCTCGAACTCTGAAATCTGCCTGCCTCTGCCTCCCAACTGCTGGGATTAAAGGCATGTGCAACCACAGCCCAGCTTGTATCACTTTTTGAGACACTACTCTAAAAATGTATTCTACTCTAGTTACTTTGGGCTTTTATGATAAAACTCTTGGCTCATATTTTGAATTATGAACTCATTTGGTGAAATGTTGAGACACCTTTTCACAAAACTTACAGATCCTATTAAAAACCCATTGTTTCCTATTACATGTTATATTTGTGCATGATATTCATCCATGTAAAAGTTTCATTAGGGTGTTTTACAGTGTAGAAGTCTTTCCAATAATAGAATAATCTCTAGCAAAAGTACAATCATTGCTCTGGGTCCATTTAATGAACACATTGATATATCTAAGCATAATGAAATGTAAGAAATTTTACCTGCTGACATTCAGTGAAATATTGTTTGGGATCTTCCCTTTCCTGAGATGCAACTTGTTGAAGAATATGTTCATGGTAGGTGTGGGCTGCAGCATAAACAGCATTATACAAATTGTAACCTTCATCACTCAGGGCCATGTCATATTTGTGCAGTGTTGTCCATTCTAATGTGTTGTTGAATGTAAAATTATCCATTTTACTGATGTTCTTGGACATTGAACAATTAAAATAATTCCACCCCAGTATAGTATGAGAAATATTGACTGGGTATTTGGAAGTGTTCATTGTTTGCATAAAATTCCTAAATGCATCAAACTCAGCTTTGTGATGTTCAAAAGTGATAGTACCATGGAAGAAATCAAGGNTGAATTCTTTTTTATGTAANGTGACATCCCATTGTGAGGTTGTGATCCAGATTCTCTGAACACCCAAATCTTCCCATCTTCTAAAGCTGACTTCTAGAGTAGAGTTCCTTTCACCATAAATGATAACAACCTTTGCTGAAGATGACATAATTTGTTTATCATATATCTTAGCCCTAGTCATGTAGATCTGCATNGTTTCTGGGATCACATTCACAAAAGCTAAGCAAATCCCATGTCTTAGGCTTTCTTCTCTTAAATCTGAGAGAAACTGAATACTCTGGTCATCATCTGAGATAACCAGTCCTATCCAAGTCCATCTAAAATGAATCATCAATGAAACCATGCCATGGGACAAGTGTGTGTCCTTGGTGGCTACCAGATAGACATAGGGAAACCGGTCATGGTCACTTAGGTTAGGATTAAATGGCCCAAAGAAAACCTAAAGGATATCAAAGAGAGAATGAAACATCCACATGAGTAGTATGATTATTATGCTATTTGGAATTATATACAAGTAATGCTACTCACCTTTCAGAACTCCTGTTAAGGATTGTACGATTTTATTATAAATATCATGTATTATTCCTATTAGAGTATAGACTATTCTTGACAAGGAATTTCCTAGAACACAGTTCTTCCTGTTTACAAAGTATGTGTAAGATCTGGTTATTTAACCCCTTACTATATACATAGATACATAGATAGATCATATACACATTCACATTCACATACACATACACATTCACATACACATTCACATTCACATACACATTCACATACACATACACATACGTGTGTGTGTGTGTGTGTGTGTGTGTGTGTGTGTGTGTAGCAGCACACTCAGAAATGCACACTGTCCAAGTTTTCTTTTAGGCACCAGTAAGTGGTTTTTAATTTTGTTAACTCATGCAGTATCATATATTCTTACCTTTGGNNTCCANGTATCAATTGCCATTTTGAAGGAAGGCTTCCATGATGGTCCTGTAAGGTCTATGTAACATGTATAATCTCCTACACAGACGTAATTAACCAAAGTCATACTTCCATCTATCTGTGTATATTCTAAATTCAGTTTTCCCAATGGTTCTTGACAGTAACCACTAATGATGTCAAATGTCAAAGAAACGTTGGATAAAAGATAAGGATTCTTGTTGATCTCATCAATAGCAAGAAACATTACCAGATAAAACTCATATTTTCTTGCTTGTGTTCTAAAACAATGCATAGTGATGATTAAGGGAGATGGTTGAAACATAAATTTTCAATTGTAGTAAGTTTATATTATGAGACATGCTAAATTTCTGTCTAAATGTTTTGAAATAAACCTCATAGATTAGAGATCTTTAGAGCTTAATACACTTTAAGAATTCATAGACACTGGGGCACTATGATATGATAAATTCTGTATTAACAAAAATCAATAAATATCATTTTATCTCCAAATACAATCCTTGAACTAGATTACAGTCCTATTGAGTAAGACTGTTATAAAATAAACTTGAAGTTGTAATTCCACAGAAACACAAAAAACATGACAATATATTTATTATTTTAATGCATTTTATACATCAAATAGCTTTATAATATTATTTTGAGAATTAAATAGTACATCTAAATTTTGCTGAAGTTTTATATTCATATCCTTTTATACACAAAATATCATTAATGTGTAGTAAATAATGCTCCACAACTGAGAATACTAGGTCTAATATTGAATTCTAAATTGTTTCAAGCCACACAAAATATCCTTTGGGTATTACATATAGTAAAAGAGCACACAATTTTTAGAAGTCAATTATTAAGAAATATATTCAGCTGGTCAGTGGTAGTGCACGCCTTTAATCCCAGCACTTGGGAGGCAGAGGCAGGCGGATTTCTGAGTTCGAGGGCAGCTTGGTCTACAAAGTGAGTTCCAGGACAGCCAGGGCTAACAGAGAAACCTGATATAGTGTGAGAGTATTCAAAGCACATTATATATCTGTGTACATTGTCTAACAATCAGATTCGGTAAAATAGATTATCACCGTTTCTAGAAATTATTTTATCAGAAAGAATATTTTTACATTTTGGCAAATAGCAAAAACTCTTTGAAGTTAAACATTAATAAAATGCTAATTTCACTCACACTGGGAAAATTATGAATAATATTGCCATGATGTTTGTAGAACATGCTTTTAATGTTTTCAACTCTTAATATCATTAAACAAAAGAGTTTTTTCCCTGACCGATTTGCATGTCAGGACCACTATGGACCTTCACCAGAGTTTCCTCTGGCTTGGCCCTGCCCAGGCATAGTTCACCATCTTTCGGGTCCTAACGCGTACGCTCGTGCTCCACCTCCCCGACGCGGCGGGCGAGACGGGCCGGTGGTGCGCCCTCGGCGGACTGGAGAGGCCTCGGGATCCCACCTCAGGTCGCCGTATGGGCCACCATTTGTCGAGGATCCCCGAACTCTGACCAGCAGAGACAGGGAAGAATGACATAAATGCCAAGCAGGTTCCAAACAGATTTCGTCTTTATCTCCCCAAACAGCTTTTAATCTTCTCCCTCTCACAAGCAGCTTGTTTAACCCTCTCCCTGCTCCCACTAAACCCCAACTCCACTCTCCAACTCCTTCCACTCTTGCCCACCTGAACTGTTTACAGCCTTCTCCCCCAGAATCCTCCCCCCTCCCTCTGGGGCACATCCTGTTTTTCCCAGCCCCCCAAGCTCCTTCCCAGCCCAGGGTGCATCCTGTTTTCAGTCCTCCAACCTGATTCCCCTCCCCCTCTCCTGGATCCTGTCAGAGTTCAGCCAGGGAGGCCAGTGATAGTTCATTAACTCAGCAGGCAGGCAATCCACAAAGGCTCAGCAACTCAGGTTCTTGTAAACAGGGACCAAGGGACTTGGCACACCCGCTCCCTACAGATACATTTCACTTAATTTTATTTATCCATTTTAAATTATACACAATAATACAATATATCATATAACCAGAATAGTATCCTTTGCACTCTTTTACACATCAATTTAATGTTACCTTTTAGTTTGTTATCACTACGTCTATTATGTAAAACAGTTATCAGATTTCTTTTAACACCTCAGTCTTCAGAATTCTGCAGGATACTAAGAGTGATGTCTGAGCTCAAAGATCTTCTCACTATATAAATATGTTCATCTGCCCCAGCACAGGGGCAGTTCATCTGTTACTGTTAGCTGCTACCTCTCATCAGGAGAAAAACACCAAACATACTCTTTTAGTGACATTTGCATCTTGCAATTGAGAGTTTTGTGCTAAGTTTTTCTTCTAATCCAGAAACGTGTATTGACACAGTTCATATATTTGTAATGTTAAAACTTACTATGGCTTCTAAAATTGTCATCAATGAGAATTTCCACTATTTTTCCAATGAGGTATGTGAATGCAGAATACATCAGAAATGAAATTCCTACTCACTTAACACAGAAGAAAAATAAAGTGAAGCAACCATCACTATCAATGTTTGTGGTGTACTGTGGCTACCAACTGAAAAATGCATTCTTTTAATTATCAAAGATGTGAAAATTGAACAAGAGATAGGATGAGATGCAGAGACAGAAAAAAAAAAAAAAAAACAGGAAACCTTGCTTCATGAAAGAAATACCAGACACATTGATTAGCTAAATAGTGAGTGATTTCAACACTCCTTTCCTCATGATCTGCAGCCACAAATGATAACATCTCACACTTGGGATCTCAGACCTGTGTAGCCACATTGAGAACAGCTTCTTATACACAAGAAGTACATTTATTCTCCTAGATNTTCTCTAATGTTACATTTATTCAGTAGTTAATAGAAACATTGACCATCTCTCTGATACTGTTAATGAGCCTAATGTGTGCCCGGGCATTTGTGTAATTGGACCAAAACATTATTCTGGTAACAATAAATCCTGGCAGTCTCTTTCCAAATTCAGTATCAAATCCAGAATTGTAGGACTGAGATCATTTAAAGACTATTTTATAAAGCAAAATATATGTATATTCACAAGTATATATATAATGTTATACATGTAATCAGGTATAGTAGACCAACATGTACATAAATATTTCAGTGAATTAATGAATGCACAACTGTTGGAGACCAAAGTTATAAAAGCATTTAGATGCAGGCTCATACAGGAATCATTGGCACACAATTGAATATAGGCAGTGAGCCTATTCATTTTGAATATTTATATTGAGCTCTTGACAAAAGTGGTAATTGTGAATTCAAGGCAGATGAAGAGACATCTTTCAACATATGATATCAAGAAAGACTCAACTGAGAGAATCCAAACTATCTCGTTGTCCAGCATTGTGAACTGGAGCCCATGTATTAAAGGTAAACTAAACAATGACACATTTGAAAGTATTCAAATAGTGATTGATGTAATAGTTAATTTTCAGTGCTTCCTAAAGTTACAGGGGGAAGGAACAGGACAGGACCCTTATTTTGTGCCCACAGCTAAATATTTCTAATTAATGAGATTGATGCAGAAAATAAAGTTAATGACTTACCTAAAATCATAATATATATTATAATAATTTTCTGGAATAGGTNCATCCATTGTCAGCAGGTAAAAACAACAATCACCTTGCAAATCTCCATCATAATCTTCACTGCTCTTTATCCTCCAAAAGCAAATGGGTTCTGTCAAACTACACAAGATGAGAGTAAAATTCAGGAGCAAAAAGAAAATAGTGAGAGCACACAGCTGCTTCATGTCTGCTAGGATCTAAGATGGAGCAGTTGTGAAATCCGTTTCTTATGCAGACAAACATCACACACACACACACACACACACACACACATTTATACTTATGTGTCTGTTTCAAGGCTACTGCTGTCTGGTGGTCCACTTATATTCATAGTTCCTTTCCATTCTTCCTATGTCATGCTCCCAGGATACATAGGGAAAATTCTGGCCTTGGGCTCTACATAAGAGGTCTGAAAACTTTTGATCAACATATTTCTGAAAACATGTTTTGGAGATCATGTTTTCCATCCTCAGGTGCCATGACTTCATGCATATCCATGACATAATTCTTCCCAAGGACAAGCTTCTCCTGCACAGATTGGACCAGGCCATGTGTCAACAACCATATTATGAACACAATGGATTTCATCAGAACTTGCATAGTAAGACAAGTTGAAATGGTCATAAAAGTTCCATCTCATTCAGGCGTTGTGTTTCATCATGGGACATCATGTCTCCCATTGTCTAGTGTAGAGAAAGGCAGTTGCACATGAAACATTCAGTCAGGGGTTGAGCTTTCTCTGTTGTTCATATACTGTTTTATGCTAAAAATGTTTACAAAATCTCTTCAAATTTCCTGTGATTCCTGCCAGCTGGAGAACATGTCCTTAGTCTAAATCCCAAAATGCCTGGAATTATAAAGATTCAACACCCATCCTGTCCAATATCAGTACCTATTCATACATTCACTGAGTTACTCTGCTGATATCTTGCCTGATAATCAGTCCCTAACAGTCAGTGACATTTGATGAAACATTTCTTTGGTTGATGTTTACTCACACCTCATTATGATGGTAGAGAACAATTTCATATATTTTGCTCCAAAGAAAGATTTTAGGTGTCATTTAAGAGAGAATTTTATTACTAATGTTAGCATATAGTATAGATTACTAATTTTATTACTAATGTTAGTATATATTTTACTTTTCATTTATATTTAGTTGGCATTTGGTTTGACATAGTGCTATCTTGCATTACATTGCAACAACACAGATATATGACTGTTATGCTAATTTATGTAATTTGGTTAGATTACAATGGGTGACAGAGATGGAGCATTGAATTTGATTTGTAATTCTTTGAACTACCTTACTTTTTGCCCATAATATCCACACTGAATCAAGTGGAGTTTTTAACTCCATTTTTGGAATGGTTGGTATGTCACTGGCTTATAATAAAATCTTGATATGGAGTTTATTGTACTATTATTGTTACTATGAATAAAATTTTGTTTCATACTTTGGTTGAATTATGACTTTTTCAGTTTAAAAATTTTCAGTACTTTTGCAAACCTATAGATTGTGTAAATTGAGTGTCCTGCTGTGATATTCTATATTTATTGTTTACTGGGTGGTAATACCATGTCAAATTAACTAGAAATGTGCATGGAGGCTGACTCTTCAATCTATTGTGACTGCTATTGAAATGCCATTCTTGGCTGTGCCAGTCTTTTGGAAGTCATTTGTTGTACATGAGCATTGGACTAGGATCCGTACCATACTCACTATATCAAGACTACAGTTCAGATATTCAGGTCATTCACTAATCTTGAATTTGCTCTTGCCCAGATTTAGAGGTAAGGCTCCATGTGGCTTTCTACAGAGACATCCTCCATGTTGCTTGGAACACACACAGTATTTCTTGAAAATTCTTTTCTTTTTGCCTAAAGCTGACGTTATTGACTTGATATAGTGGATAAATACATACCTCATACCACCAAGTGCCACGCCCACTCTAGTAGTGACTCACAACAGGTCTGAAAACCTAGAGGAGTCCCGAGAAAAAAGACGTCTCAAGAGACTCATCCTCTTGGAGTCCTGGCATTTCCAATAATCTATATACACGAACCCTATCCACATGTTAATGTGGTGTATGCTCTCTTTCAGTATTATTAATGCCTTTAAAGATTGAATTTTTACCACAGGTGAAGTTTCCACCAGTGTTCCAAAGTCCTAAAAAATTCCTTAAAGCCAGGAGCTCGGAATTCAGTGAGAAGGTTACCTATTCATTAACATTCTAATTCACTTCTAGTAAAGACCAGTGATAACGAATTAAGCATTACAAAGAACAGAGCCAAAATATCTCAGGGCAAGCTTAGCTTAGTGTACTTTTGAAATCTTCATTTCATCCAAGTTATGTTCATATTCAAGTATTTACCAAGGCCTAGGAAATAGGGGGGTTGTGGTATTGAAATATTCATGAGATCTGCTAGAGCAGAACCCCCCAAAACAGGTTTTTCTGCTAGGCCCAAAGGAACAGCATAATCAAGGATTTACTGGGGACCCCTGACAGTGGGGTTTAACTATTGACTAGCCTTGCAACTGGCTTCCTCCTCAAGCTGCCTGGTCCCACCCCCTGGTCTTTTCATGTATTCAATCCTTCGTCTTGTGTCATTGTAACTGCGGATGTATCCTGCCCCGCTTTTCTTGTTTGTTCCGTATTTAAAATGTGATGCTCATTTTAATCAATACATTCAGTTTTACACTCTCTCTCATGTGGATAGTTTGTCACTCATTCACCAAATCCTCACTCGCCTGCAACCAAGAGACCTGTTCCAGGCAGATCGGGGACCCAAGTGAAGTCTGTCTGTGGCAGTTGGTGCCTTTGAACAGGGACACCGGGGCAGGTCAGTCTTCATTTCTTTCTCCTTCCTTTTCCTCTTTCTGCTTTATTTTTCTCAAGTGAGTATAGGATTCGTCAACCATGCTGCAGACGGGCTGGTAGTAGAATGGTTAAGGATGAAAATCAATTTTTTTCATGGGGCAGCCTTGACATTAAAATGTGTTTAGACGTCTCATCATCTGTAGTAATGGCCTACGCTGTAGTGGTGAAAGGGAAAACTCAGCGCCAGTTTTAAGAAAACTTTTGAAAATGAAAAGTATTCTTGGGAATGAAAGCTGCATGTTTTGGTTGCAAGAAACTGGGGCACCTGAGGAAGGATTGTAAAAATCCCTCAAAAAACATGAAGGGCCTTTCTCCAGGTCTCTGCCCACGTGGTGGTAGAACCTTGGAGAAATGATTATAATTCAAAGTCCCATAATGGTGGGGCTCTGCTCACTACAGAAGTGGGTAAGACAAAAAGCTAAAGGGGCAGTCTCTTAGCCCGGTTCAGAAACTGTGGACCTCATCATAGGACACAGCCTCAGTCATAAGAAAAACTTCAAGTTGTGGATTCTGATGCTTTAGGTAAAATTAAAAGTTATGGTTGAAGTATAAAAAGAGACTTCATAAAGGTCAAAATATAGCTCAATTCTTACTGTTACTTTATTTACCACTTCCCAATCCTACATTGTGCCAAAAATTCATAGATAAGACTTTATTGGAAGTTAGGAAATCATCTCCTCAAACATGGCGTTTTTATTGGTTACAGAAAGTGGAGAGCAGACAGAGCAGGTTTTGCAGATGGCAGTAAAATGTTTAAATAAATTGGAAGTTTTAGATGTTTGCCAGAAGCTGTTAGAAAATTTTGAGTTTTAATCTTGGCTTGATAAAAGGAAAGGAAAAGAAAAAAAAAAAAAAAGGATTTTAAAACTCTCCCAGGGAACAGAGTGAAATTCGGAGACGTCCGGCCTTCACTCTGGCACCTACAGGAGAAGTTCTCCCTCTTTGTATTGTCCATGTTTGGTGCACCAATATTCCACATGTCAATTCATGTATGTTTTTGTCTCATTGTCTGAATGAGTGACTGTTCTGTGTTTCATGTTGAAAACAAAAATGGCTAAAACTTTATCTGCTGAGTCAGTCTCAGTTTGCACAGTGGAGCCAAAGAGAGGCCCACAGCTTAGCCAAGAATCAAACATAGCAGAGAGCCCCTGCGGAGAAACTGTTTTTAAGAAAGGGGAGTCTATGAACTCTTAGTTTTAAGGCAAAAAATTGATAGTTGGTTTTTTTCATAGAAAATTCTCATGATTATTGTGTTTAGCAAGTGACAAAGTGCTTTTTATCTTAAAATTATAGCTAGAAAAGGTAAAATTCTGTGGTCTAAATTTATAAGATTCGTGTAGCTGCTTCATTTGGTTTTTGATTGGTCATAAGGGTGTAACAATGATTTGCATGTCTTCATCATAGAGTATTAGTTTATAAGTTATTGAGTTTGATTATAAAGGTATAACATTGGTAACAAAAAAGCTAGCTTTAAATTGGTAACTCAGGGTTGGATTCATTTTAAACACGTGGCATAAAGCAGGCCAAAAAACTAGGCCTCTAAGGATACTTGTAATTGAGATAATATTTAATGTGATTCTTATCCTAAAAAGTAGACTTAGAGATAAGATTTAAAACAATGTCTCTTTAATAAAGCATTAAAATTTGCA
>NW_018392807.1:0-13873 GCF_900095145.1 Mus pahari | reverse complement strand
GCATGGATAATATATATTTGTATAATATATATGCATAATTGCATAATAAGGAAGTATTTTCATTCTTGACATAAATGAGAAATATCACCTAACTTTCTACATTATAAGTCNACATTTTAATTTTGATTATAAAATCAACTAAAAGTGAGCATACCATAAGAAGGAAGGTAAAATGTGAAGAATAACAAGTTAATTTCATATGATATATATTTGTTTTGCCCTGTTAATCTCTCTTTGAACTGTAGCTGGTTCCATACAGTGAATGTGCACAATAAAACAAAAGAATCCATATCTATATGGCAGAGACATGTAAAAAGGAAACAAGAAGCATAAGCTGAAGATGAGGGAATTATTCATCTTTCCTTCATCCTCCCTCTTTTCTCACTTCTTTCTTTCTCATTCTTTCTTCTTTCTTCTTCCTCCCTTCCCTGGTCCTTCTCTTCCTCTTCTTCCTTCCACCTCCATCTCCCTCCTATCTTTCTACTCTCCGCATTTCAATGCTTCTTGATGTTTCTTATCATAAATATTCTTACAATATTATATTCTTACTTAATTAAAATACTACTATGTCACATCACACCTTAAAATCTTGCTTGGAAATCAATTCTTCTGACTAGTTAAACCTAGAAAACGGGCATCAGTTTGATAATGTGAAGAAATATTCACTTCTNTATCTACCTACCTTACTATTTATACATCTACCTCTATCTTGCAATTTCTCTGGGGAAGAATCAGAAGTTTTGTTAATTAACTGTTTATCACCATGACAAAATACAAGATATTTGTCTTTTAATAATCTTGGATGTTTTGAATTACTACAAAAAAAAATTGTATCTGGGAACATCTCCATTACATGCTTCTTTTCTTCTTTTTGAACTCCTATATTTCAGGCACTATTATTGCTGTTCAATAAAAATAACTTCCTCTTACTGGTTTTATTTGAAGGCAATGGGCAGACAGGATGGCATGGTAGACAAAGTGCTTTTCACATAGGAGTGAGGTCCTACCTCACATCACAGGGACACCCAAAAGTCAGATAGATCTCCAGCATGGAATGTATTTGGAGTGAGGCTATGGCAAGAAGAGAGACGAAAGGAAACAAGAAAATCCCCACAAGAGTCTGGCCTAAAAAGCATTTCATGTGTAGGGTTGAACAACAGACCTTGCCTCAAGTCTACACATGCACTTGCCTTCTGATCTCCAACCACACACCATGGCAAGAGAAGTAGCATTCAAATATGAACCTGAACAAATATACAAACATACAAAGAGACATCANACACATGGATCTAAAACATGGATCTAAAAAATTAGGTAGAATGCCAATTATGTTACTTTTCTTCACTGAATCACTTAGCTCTATTCCCTCTTAAATAATGCTTTCACTGGGTGTGTNCAATTTTCAGGGATCAAAATTTTCTTGAAATAGCTTACATTCTCTACATAGTGNAGCCACAATGCACTACCCTACTTCACACCTCAAAAAGGCTACAGGGTAAATATGTAATAGAGTAGACTGCAAGGAAAAGCTGGGTGGTGTGGTGGGCACCTTTAATTCCAGGACTCAGGGGACAGAGAAAAGAGGATCTGGTCTACAGAGTGAGATTCAGGACAACCAAGAATAGATAGAAAAACCTTGTCTCAAAAAAAAAAAAAAAATGTACTTAGAAGGGTCCTTTAAGACACTTGTGAGGCTCTAGTAAATTTTCTGCTGACACCAATTCCCTGTGGGTGAAACAGTGGCATGTGTGCTTGGAGCAACAGTACATACTCTGCTGATTTGCATATGAAATCATTTTATAACAGCCCAGGCTTCTTTAAGGGCAGCTGCAAGGAGCCTAAGAAGCATCCTCTCTTCCAGCTCTCAGAGATGGAGACAGATACACTCCTGCTATGGGTGCTGCTGCTCTGGGTTCCAGGTGAGGATGCAGAGAAGTGTTGGGAGCAACTTCTGTGACCATCATGACTTTCCATGCCTCTAGGCTTATGAATATTATAATTAATGCATTTGTAATTGGTTTTAATTTTCCTGATTCCCCTTGATTTGTTGATGTCTCATAGAGATGTCCACAGTGTTCTTGATATTTTTAAGTGAAAAGGTCCTCTACTTGGAAGGTTTTTATACATATATAACAGTAGTCTGTGTGTTTACCCTTCCAGGATCCACTAGTGACATTGTGATGACCCAATCTCCTGCTTCCTTGGCTGTGTCTCTAGGACAGAGGGCCACCATCTCCTGCAGAGCCAGCAAAGGTGTCAGTACATCTATGCACTGGTACCAACAGAAACCAGGACAGCCACCCAAACTCCTCATCAATGGTGCATCCAACCTAGAATCTGGGGTTCCTCCCAGGTTCAGTGGCAGTGGGTCTGGAACAGACTTTGCCCTCACCATCAATCCTGTGGAGGATGATGATGTTGCAGACTATTACTGTCAGCAAGGTAATGAGTTTCCTCCCACAGTGCTCCAGGGCTGAACAAAAACCTCCTGGGGTTGCAGCTCACTGAGGCTCAGTCTCTCAGGACTCTCTTACTCTCTGACATCTCAGCACAGAGCTCTAGACTTGTTTGGAAAAATATCTCATATAATGAAACACGTTTATAAACAGATATGTATGTCCCCTACATCATACTTTGTACTTTATTTCCCAACAAAATCGGATTGTTTTAATTATTAATTGTAATTTAAATTTTTATTAACACATCTTTAACTTTGGAAATCTCTCCGTTCTCCCCTCACTCACTGTCCAGATCCCTGCCTATTCCCCCCACCCTAAGCGTCCTCCTTTGAGTTTTCCCTCCCTGAGGATTTACAGTCACTTATTTATAATTCTGAAAATAGAAAAAGACAGTAAATACACTAAAAAATAATGTTAACCAAAGACATTTTCTGTAGTGTGTTTATACGTGTGTGGGGTGTGTGTGTATGTGTGTGTGTGTGTGTGTGTGTGTGTGTGTGTGTGTGTGTGTAAGGACAACCTGCAGAAGTCAGTCGTTTCTTTCCACCAGGTCCAGAATGGGAATCAAACTCGGGACATCAGTCTTCTCTTATCATGCTTCCTGGTACAGGGTGAGCAACCATGCCAAATTGGAGTACTAGTTCTTTTCCTTTGATCATTTATTTTCATTTTAAATTGCGTACATGGGAGAGGAGTGCAATTGTGAGTGCTCATAGAAGTCAGAAGAGGGCATCAGATCCCAGGGAGCTGGAGATACAGAAAGTTTGAGCTAGTTGATATGGGTGCTGGAAACCAAACTAGGGTCCTCTACAAGAGGTAAAAGTGCTCTGAACTGCTATTTCATTTACTCACCCCTGATCTACCATCTATTAAGGTACTCCTTTAGACTTAGCAAGCCACTTTCCCCTAAAACAATGGAAGTCTTGATGGGAGCATACTTGTCCATAGTTATAAAGAACATTGAATCGTTAAGCTGGTCAATTAATATTTCAGATATGGTTTTATACTCTCATCCCAGTGATTTGGGAGGGTTTGTTTGTTTGTTTGTTTCCTTGTGGGGAGCCGCTCTGCGCTCTCCATTTCAAGATGGCGCTGACATCCGGTGATCGCGCCCAGTAAACAGGGTCCTACGCAGGCGCCTGACATTCTCCTTGTCCCTGGAGTTACTTAAGCATTATATGTCATCTGGTGTGATTGACTGCAGCCTATCAGGGAGTGCCACGTCCTAGGCGGAGACACTCTTCTATATAAGGGCTGTGCCATTTCTGGTCGGGGTTCCCCTTCCTGTAGGCTTATGCTCTCCCTCTTAAGAAGCATTAAAGCCTTTCTGCAGAAGGATCCTGTGTGTGCCGCGCGTTGTTCTTGCTGGCGAGACGGTAGCACGGGACATTTCCTTTTCTTTTTTTTCTCTTTGTTTATTACATATTTTCTTTATTTACATTTCAAATGTTATCCTCTTTCCTGGTTTCGTCTCCAAAAAAAAAAACCCTATCCCATCCCTCCTTCCCCTTCTCTACAACCCACCAAATCCCATCACCCTGCCTTGCCATTCCCCTACATTGTTGCATCAACCCTTCTCAGAACCAAGGGCCTTACCTCTGTTTGATGATGTCTAACAAGGCTGTCCACTGTTATATATGCAGCTGGATCCATGGGTCCCACCATGTGTACTCTTTGGTTGCTGGTTTAATTTTTGGGAGTTCTGGGATACTGGTTGATTCATATTGTTGTTCCTCATGTGGAGCTGCAAGATCTTTCAGCTCCTTCCGTCCTTTCTCCAGCTCCTCCATCAGGAACCATGTGCTCAGTTCAATGGTTGGCTGGGATCATCCACTTCTGTATTTGTCAGGCTCTGGCAAAGCCTCTCAGGAGACACCTATATCAGGTTCCTGTCAGTAAGCACTTGTTGACATCCACAGTAGTATCTGGGTTTGGTGACTGTATATGGGATAGATCCCCAGGTAGGGATCCATCTGTCTCTGAACAGTCTTTCCTTCAGTCTCTTCTCCAAATTTTGTCTCTGTATCACCTCCCATGGGTACTTTGTTCCCCCTTCTAAGAAGGACCAAATTATCCACACTTTCGTCTTCCTTCCTCTTGAGATTCATTTGCTGTGTGAATTGTATCTTAGGTATTCTGAGCTTCTGGGCTAATATCCACTTATTAGTGAGTGCCATATATATTCTTTTCAGATTCAGTTACCTCACTCAGGATGATATTTTCTATTTCCATCCATTTGCCTAAGAATTTCATTACTTCATTATTTTTAACAGCTGTGTAGTATTGCATTGTATAAATGCACCACATTTTCTGTATCCATTCTTCTGTTGAGGGACATCTGGATTCTTTCCCAGCTTCTCGCTATTACAAATAAGGCTGCTATGAACATAGTGGAGCACATGTTCTTATTACATATTAGAGCATCTTCTGGGTATATGCCCGGGAGTCGTAAAGTTGGGTCCTCCGGTAGTACAATGTCCAATTTTCTGAGAAACTGCCATACTGATTTCCACAGTGGTTGTACCAGCTTGCAATACGACCAGCAGTGAAGGAGTGTTACTTTATCTCCAAATCCTTGCCAGCATCTGCTGTCACCTGAGTTTTTGATCTTAGTCTTTCTGATTGGTGTAAGGTAGAAAATCTCAGGGTTTTTTGATTTGTGTTTTCCTGATGACTAAAAATGTTGAACATTTCTTTAAGTGCTTCTTGAAAATTCGATATTCCTCAGTTGAGAATTCTTTGTTTACCTCTGTACCAAATTTTTTATAGGGTTATTGTCGTTTCTGGAACCTAGCTTCTTGAGTTCTTTGTATATATTGAATATTAGCCCTCTTTCAGATGTAGCATCTGTAAAGATCTTTTCCCAATTTGTTGGTTGACATTTTATCCTATTGACAGTGTCCTTTGCCTTACAGAAGCTTTGTAATTTTAGGAGGTCCCATTTGTCAATTCTTGATCTCAGAGCTGCTCAGGAAATTTTCCCCTGTGCCCACATGCTTTAGCCTCTTCCCCAGTTTATTTTCTACTAGTTTCAGTGTATGTGATCTTATGTGGAGGTGCTTGATCCACTTGGACTTGAGCTTTGTACAGGAGATAAGAATGGATCAATTTTCATTCTTCTGCATGCTAACCACAAGCTGAACCTGTACCATTTGTTGAAAATGCTGTTTTTATTCCACTGAATGATTTTTAGCTCCTTTGTCAAAATCAAGTGACTGCAGGTGTGTGGGTCCATTTCTTACCCTTCAGTTGTTTTCCACTGATCACCCTGCCTGTCACTCTGCCAATACCTTGCAGTTTTATGACTATTGCTTTATAGTGCAACTTGAGGTTCAGGATGCTGATTCCCCCAGAAGTTGTTTTATCTTTAAGAATAGTTTCTTCGCTATCCTGCGTTTTTTGTTATTCCAGACGAATTTGAGAATTGCTCTTTCTAGCTCTATGAAGAATTGAATTAGAAATTTGATGGGGATTACATTGAGTCTGTAGATTGTTTTTGGCAAGATAGCCATTTTGACTATATATTAATCCTGTCAATTCATGAGCATTTTCTTTGATTGTTGTGTCCATGTTTTCTATAGAGTCTTCTGCACCTGAAATTCTCTCTTCCATCTCTTGTATTCAGTTGCTGATGCTCACATCTATGGTTCTTAATTTCTTTCCTAGAATTTCTATCTCCAGAGTTTTCTCCCTTGGTGATTTCTTTATTGTTTCTACTTTTATTTTTAGATCCTGGATGGTTTTGTTCTATTCCACCACCTGTTTGATAATGTTTTCCTATAACTCTTAAAGGGATATTTGTGCTTCCTCTTTACAGGCTTCTAGCTGTTTACCTGTGTTTTCCTGTATTTCCTTCTTAAAGTCCTCCATCATCATCATGAGAAGTGACTTTAGATCCATGTCTTGCTTTTCTGGTGTGATAGTGTATACAGGACTTGATATGGTGGAAGAATTCGGTTCTGATGATGCCAAGTAAACTTGGTTTCTGTTGCTTCTGTTCTTATGCTTGCCTCCTGCCATATGATTATATCAAGTGCTTGCTGCCCTCAATATATCTGATTGGAGCCTGTCCTTCCTATAATCCCAGTTGATTCAGGACTTCTCAGAGTCCATATTTCTCTGTGATCCTTTGATTGTGGGGTCCTGTGAACCTGAGATTCTGGGTATGTCAGAGTTCTTGGCAGTCACGCTTCCTCTGAGACTTTGTAATCCTGGTGTGATCCAGTTCCTGTTATACTGGGATCATGTTATCCTAAGATTCTGGCCACGTTACAGTGCCTGTAAGTGGTGTCTCCTTTGAGGATCATGGAGCTGTCTGGTGTGTTTGAAACCAAGGTAGACCAGTAACAATCAAAAGGAACCCAAGTCTCTGGTCAGGTGGGGCTCCGGTGTCCTTGTTCCTGGTGTCACAGGCCTGTCACAGTTGGTTTGGAACAGATTTTGTGTTCCACTGATCCTAAGATCACGTGGAGAGTCCTCTAGGGAACGTGGGGGTGTCTCCAAACACAGTGCCCTAGGTAACCTGGTGCTGGCGCTGACCAGTAGGGTTTTATTAATTATTTTATGTATTTACATTTCAAATGTCCCAAGTAGCTGAAGGGGATTACAAACCCCTAGGAAAAACAGTATCAACTTACTGGAACACTTAGCAACTCCAGGGACTGAGCCATCAAATAAAGAGCATACATGGGCTGGTCCACAGTAGCCACTATATAGGTAATAACTGCCTTGTCTGGCCTCAGTGGGAGGGCATGCACTTGGTCCTGTAGAGTTCTGATGCCCTAAAGAAGAGGGATGCTAGAGGGGTGAGGTGGGAGTGGGTGTGAGGGCATCCAAAAAGATTCTTTAATTGCATCTATTGAGTATATATGGATGTTCTCCTTTCCATTGTTCCCCAGACAGTTCAGCATTACAAGTTTTTATGTGGTAGGTGTTTTGGACTTTGATTTTTCTCATTTTTTCTTCTTTAGGCTCTCCATGCAATCCACAGTACAGGAGTTTGCTGTGTAGACAAAGCTAGTCTTGAATTCATAAAGACCCTCCAGCCTCTACCTTCCAAGACACACCACTGTGCCCAGCCAGAACTTGGTATCTTTAAACAGTCTATAAATTGTTATAAGTAAAACTAGACTTTGCACAGGTTTTATGCAAATCCAGTATCTTACAGAGGAATGGAATTTACATTTGTTTATTTGTTGTTTAAGATTGTGCATAAATGTCTTGATCCTCAATAGGATCCTTCCTGTTTCCATCTGCACCTGGAGCTGACCTTGTTCCTCAGCTTTCCATACTCAAATCCCACTGGGTGTGAGGTGGTCTCACAGAAGGGCTGACAAACCTGAAAGCACAGGTAAGACCACCACTTCTGCTCAAATACATGGACCAAAGAGGGACCTGTCCAGAGCCCTCAGGACACAGCAACTGACGTGCAGCCTGGGACAGGATCCTTCCAGTTTCATCTGCAACCAGAGCTGACACTGTGCCACAGCTCTCCACCCAAATACTGCAGGGAGAAAGACTCAATACATGGGTACAGGGGAAAAGTTCCTGAACAGAACACCAATGACTTATACTCTAAGATCAAGAATTGACAAATGGGACCTCATAAAATTACAAAGCTTCTGTAAAGCAAAGGACACTGTCAATAGGACAAAATGGCAACCAACAGATTGGGAAAAGATCTTTAGAAATCCCACATCCAAAAGAGGTCTAATATCCAATATATACAAAGAGCTCAGGAACTTAGATTCCAGACGTTCAAATACCACTATTTTAAAACGTGGCATACAAAGCTAAATAAAGAATTCTGAGCCAAGGAAATCTGAATGGTCGAGAAGCACCTAAAGAAATGTCCAACATCCTTAGTCATCAGAGAAATTCAAATCAAAACAACCCTGACATTCCATCTCACACCAGTCAGAATGGCTAAGATCAAAAAATCAGGTAACAGCAAATGCTGGCCAGGTTGTGGAGAAAGAGAAACACTCCTCCATTGTCGGTAGGATTGCAAGCTGATACACCCACTCTGGAAATCAGTTTGGCAGTTCCTCAGAAAATTCGACGTAGTATTATCTGAGGACCCAGGTATATATGCAAAAGATGCTCCCACATATAACAAGGACACATGTTCCTCTATATTCATACCAGCCTTTTTTATAGTCAGAACCTTGAAACAACCCAGATGTCCTTCAACAGATGACTGGATACAGAAAATGTCTTACATTTACAAAATGGAGTAGTACTCAGCTATTTAAAAAAAATGAATTAATGAAATTCGTAGGCAAATGGAACTAGAAAATATCATCCTGACTGAGGTAGTACAGTAGCAAAAGGACACAGGTGGTATGCACTCACTGATAAGTGGATATTAGCCCAAAGCTTGGAACATCTGATATACAAATCACAGACCACATGAAACACCAGAAGAAGGAAGACCAAAGTATGGGTCCTTCTGTCCTTCTTAGAAGGGGAATAAAATGCTCATGGGAGCATATACAGAGATATAGTATAGAGCTGAGACTGAAAGTAAGGCAAACCAGAGACTGCTCACCTGGGGATCCACCTATATACAGTCAACCTGGACATTATTGTGGGTGCCAACAAGTTCTTGTTAACAGGAGCCTGATATAGCTGTCTCCTGAGAGGCTCTATCAGAGCCTGACAAATACAGAGGTGGATGCTCTCAGACAACCATTGGACTGAGGACAAGGTCCCTGATAGTGAGCTAGAGAAAGTACCCAAGGAGCTGAAGGGGTTTGCAGTCCCATAGGAGGAACAACAATAGAACCAACCAGTACCCCCACAGCTCCCAGAGACTAAACCACCAACCAAAAAGTATACACAGAGGGCACCATGACTCTAGCTGCATATGTAGCAGAGGATGGCCATGTCAATCATCAATAGGAGGATTGGTCCTGTGAAGGCTCGATGCCCCAGTGTAGGGGAATGCAGGAGTGGGTAGGTTGGTAGCAGGGTTAGGGGGATTGGGATAGGGAATTTTCTGAGGTGAAACCAGGAAAGGGGATAACATTTGAACTGTAAATGAAAACATCTAATAAAAACAAGAAGTTTGAAAGGAAAAAGAAATGGGAAACAAAACAATGAAATATATCTTTAAATAACTATTCTGCTTGTTGAATATCAACAGTTGAAAATATTAAAAACCTGTGCTATAAATATCATGGAAATATTATTGATAATTTGTCTCACTGTGCATGAAATTAGCACTTTCTTAAGGTTGAAATACAAAGAGTTTTTGCTACTTTGAAATGTTTAAAATATACTTACTAATAAAATAAATTCTTTCCTAGAAACACTGATAATCTTTTTTTAAGTAAACTGATTGTTAGACAATGTACACACATATAAGGCATTTTAAATACTCTCTCACTATGTCAGGTGTTATCATATAAGGGCTTTTGAATATATTTCTTAATGATTCGGTTTTATTATTTTATGATCTTTTACTATGCTTAACTCCCAAAGAATAGTTTGTAGGTTTTGATACAATTTAGCATTCAACATTAGATATAGAATCCTCAGTTATGGATAGTATTAAATATTCATTACTGATATTTTTAGGGTATGAAAGGATATGAATATAAAAGTTGAACAAATTTTTTATGTATTATGATTCTCAAAATATATTGGGAGGCTGAGACAGGCAGATTTCTGAGTTTGAGGCCAGCCTGGTCTACAAAGTGAGTTGCAGGACAGCCAGGGATACACAGAGAAACCCTGTATCAAAAAATGAAAATAAATAAATAAATAAATAAATAATTCTCAAAATACTCAATATTATTAACTTGTTTGATGTAAAAATTCATTTAAATGATAAAAAAATAAGAAAAAAGACATATGTAATGCTCTAGTAAATTTTCTGCTGACACCAACTCCCTGTGGGGGAAACAGGAGCAGGTGCCCTTTGACCAGCAGTACCCACTCTGCTGAGCTGATTTGCATATGGAGACAACAGCCCAGGCTTCTTTAAGGGCAGCTGCCAGGAGCCTAAAAAGCATCCTCTCTTCCAGCTCTCAGAGATGGAGACAGACACACTCCTGCTATGGGTGCTGCTGCTCTGGGTTCCAGGTGAGGATGCAGAGAAGTGTTGGGAGCAACCTCTGTGGCCATCATGACTTTCCATGTCTCTGAGCTATTGATCATTATATTAATGCATTTGTAATTGGATTTAAGTTTCCTGGTTCATTGATTTCTTGGCTTCTCATAGTAGTGTCCACAATTATTCTTGAAAATTTTAAATGAACTAGTCCTCTGCTGGAAAGGCATGTACACATATATAACAATAGTCTGTGTGTTTATCATTCCAGGCTCCACTGGTGATATTGTGCTGACACAACCTTCAGCTTCCTTGGCTGTGTCTCTAGGACAAAGGGCCACCATCTCCTGCAAGGCCAGCAAAAGTCTCAATGTTCTTCTTTCTACAAGTGCTCTGAATTGGTATGAAGAGAAACCAGGACAACAGTTGAAACTACTCATCTACAGTGCATCCAACCTAGAATCTGGGGTCCCTGCCAGGTTCAGTGGCAGTGGGTCTGAGATGGACTTCACCCTCACCATGGATCCTGTGGAGGATGATAACACTGCACCCTATTACTGTCAGCACAGTAGAGAGCTTCCTCCCACAGTGCTCCAGGGCTGAAAAAAAACCTCCTGGGGTTGCAGCTCCCTGTGGCTCAGTCTCTCAGGTCTCTCTTACTCTCTGACATCTCAGCCCAGAGCTCTAGGCTTGTTTGGAAAAATATCTCAAATAATGAAACACGTTTATAAACAAATATGTTTGTCCCATCCTTCATGCTTTGTAATTTATTTACCAGCAAAAGATGATTGTTTTATTATTATTTATAATTTAAATTTTTATGGACACATATTATCTTTAGATAATTTTCCCTTCTCTCCTCACTCCCTGACCAATTTTCTGCCTATTCCCTCCACCCTCAGCATCCTCCTTTGACTTTCCGGTCACTGAGGATTTACTGTCTCTTATTTACAAATCTAAACATAGAAAAAGATTATAAATACAAATTATGCCACTAAAACATAGTGTTAACCAAAGACATTTACTGTAGTCTGTTTGTGCATGTGTGTGTGTCAGTGTGTCTGTGTGTGTCTGTGTGTGTGTGAAAGGACAGCCTGCAGAAGTCAGTTGTTTCTTTCCAGCAGGTCTAATCTGAGAATCAAACTCAGGTCATCAGTCTTCTGTGAGCATGCTTCCTGGTACAGGGTAAGCAACCATGTCAGCCTGGGGTACTATTTCTTTTACTTTAATTATTTATATTCATTTTAAATTGTGTACATGGGGAAGGGGTGCAAGTGTGAGTGCTCATAGAAGTCAGAAGAGGGCATCAGATCCCAGGGAGCTAGAGATACAAGAGGTTTTTAAGCTAATTGATGTGGGTGCTGAAAACCAAATTGCTATACTCTGCAAGAGCAAAAAGTGCTCTGAACTGCTAACTCATTTATTCTCCTCGGATCTACCATTTATTAAGGTACTCCTTTAGCTTCAGTAACTCCTTTTCTACTACAGTAATGGAAGACTGATGGGAGCATTGTTGTCTATCATTAAAAAGAGCATTGAGCAGTTAAGCTTGTCAGGTAATTTTTCAGACACAAGCTTACATTCTCATCCCAGTGTTTTTACTCTCCTATTGCTTTTATTTGCTTACCTGCAAAAACACCCTGCCTTAGTTACTTAGAAACATAAGCTGGGCTGTAGTTATTTTACTCCTTTGGTTCCAATTTCTCTACCTCTGGGTCCATCCCCAAATTAACATTTAGGATCAGATTTATTGATTTTCCTTTTGTCTTGAGCCAATAATCTTCATTTTAACAGCTTCTATATTTGTGTTCAATGTCTACCTGTGCTTTTCTTTTCTTCCTTCCTGTCTTCCTTCCTTGAGTGCTCCCGCCAGCAGAAACACTCATTTCAGTCTGGTTTCATTCTGAAGGGTGGGACTGTCCTGAGGGGGAATAGGCTGCAAAAGGAATATGAGGCCAGGACAAAAATATTCTGATCAAGGCCCAAGGTTTAATGACGGAACTCAGTTTATATAACATGGAAAAAATCCCCAGTCCCATCCCCAGTCTTTGAAGGCACCTGTGAATGTCCAAATGTCTGTAGGCATGTCTGAATGTCCATAGGTGGATCCAAGAAGCAGGTTCAAGGATCAGGGCACAGGTGGGTGTCCTGAGGTGGGTCCAAAGATCAAGGCACAGGTGGATGTTGTCTTCTGGGACATCAAAAAGGTCCTCTCAGCAGGTGGTGGAGACACAGCAAAGGTAGAGAGGCTCTGGTGGATTTGAAGGTTACCGATGGTGGATTTTAGCGCCTGCAGGGGGCTGGGCTTTGAAGGACAGTGATTAGTATAAATAGTAAGGTAAGCTTGGTGAATCTGAAGATTATAACTGCAGGTGGTCCAGTGGCAACAGAGAGCTGGGGAGGCCCCTACACTTACTTACTTACTTCCTCCCTCCCTCCCTTCCTTCTTTCCTTCCTTCCTTCCTTCCTTTCTTTCTTTCTTTCTTTCTTTCTTTCTTTCTTTCTTTCTTTCTTTCTTCATCTTTTATGTATGGTTGTACTTGCTGGTTTTGTGTGTCAACTTGACACAGGCTGGAGTTATCACAGAGAAAGGAGCTTCAAGTGAGGAAATGCCTCCATAAGATCCAGTTGTAAGGCATTTTCTCAAATAGTGATCAAAGGGGCAGAGCCCACTGTGGGTGGTGCCATTCCTGGGCTGGTAGTCTTGGGTTCTATAACAGAGCAAGCTGAGCCAGCTAGGGGAAGCAAGCCAGTAAGAAATATCCCTCCATGGCTTCTTAACACCATTAGGTGGAAATAGAAGCTGAGGACACTCAGAAAAAATATTTTACAATTTGATCTGCACAATGTTTGAAAATACCAAATTATTATGTAAGCCATTACCATTTTGTAAAGAATAAGATTATATGACCAATTATTTTTACATAAGGTCTGAAATCTGCCTGGTAAAAATTTAGAATGTCATTGCCTTAAGAGGACTTGTCCAGGCAGGCTAGGACAATTTTTAAAATGTCTAAGGACCATTATTTTTAAAAGAACAGCATTTTTTTGAGTTGTATATGCATAAACAATTGCAAATTGCGACAATTTGAGAATTATAGTATTTAAGAGATGAACAATATTTGAGCAACCTTAAGCTCTGAGATATATTGAATATTAATATACAATTTGAAGCTTGATTAACTAACATTTTAAAAAAACGTCTAGAGCACCCAGTTGAATCATTTGTGGTGAAACAGGAGAAAGTTAAAAAGGATAAACATGTGATTTAATTCACATATACTTTTCTTTATAAAAAGCTGCCTAGATCTTTGCTCCGGTGCACTGCCGGGGAGAGAGCGGACTGGAGAGGAGGGAC
>NW_018392806.1:3072-8284 GCF_900095145.1 Mus pahari | reverse complement strand
TGGCAGGAGCAAAGCCTTTGTAGAGCTCCAGGCTTTGACGGAGACCAAACTCACATATAATACAGGACTGAACATAGATCTGGTGCCTCTGTTCCTACTTTTGTCAAATATTTTACTTTGTCAGGGGGAATTCAACACATGAGAGAAATGTATGTTTCTGACTTTCTTTTCCTTCCCTATCACAGCCTTTCCAGTGGTTGGTTCGGCTTTTCCTCCTTTGGGTTACTTTGTATATGATAAGCTGGGTTTTTTGTTTGTTTTCGTATATCTCAAGCTGAGCTCCTTTGTATACCTCAAGTTATGTCTTACTCTAGCTACTTTCTTGATTTTTGAAATATAGCACCTTTGAATAAATGTGATATTTTAAAATGAATTGTTATAGATAAGGAGATTTTTCTTAGTAGAGGACATACATGAACAAGCATTTCAAAGAATATTAAAAATTTTTTAAAGGACCAAAATTATTTCTAATCAGTTACCATTCCTTTAAAAACCACTTTGCATAGAAAGTGTTGAGTTTCAATAACTCCTTTTGTCTTAATAAAATAATTCCTATTTCAAGATGTAATTTAAATACATTTTAAATAGAGGTCTCACTGTGTACCCTAGGCTGATGTAGCCCAGCCTGGCTAGTCTCAACTTCCTAACAGGTGGGAAGCTGTAATAACTTTCGAATACATTTTCATTTATGGCAAAATTCGAAATGACCTTTTTGGGCATCAAGGTCTCTTTGAAATAAGTGACTATTGCAAGAACTATAGTANTGTTGGAAGCAGCTCACAGTGGAGACTAAGGTTACAGAGGGGACCTTGTTTTTGGCACAGGAGGCTTTTTGCCTTGTTAATAGTGTTTTTATTTATTCTTGGAAGCTTTTGTTATATACCCAGAGGCACTGAAAACACAGAAAGGACTGAAAGTTATGACTGGTTTGTCACAACTGTGTATAATCCAGCGTTGCTTTGTTCATAATTTTGTATTTTTTTTACATCTAATACCACACATTTAGTTACTTCAAAAGGGGTAAAAGACTCAAGAGCTTGCAGGATGTCCCTTGATGAGATAAACAGATCTGCGCATCTCACCTTATTTCATCTGTTTGCTTCCAGTGAAGTGATGAAAATGAAAAGGAGATACGAGGTGGGTTTGGATAAGCTGGACTCAGCTTCGTCCCAGGTGGCCACCATGCAGAGTGAGCTGGAGGCNCTGCANCCGCAGTTAAAAGTTGCCAGCAGAGAGGTTGACGAAATGATGGTAATGATTGAGAGAGAGTCCATGGAGGTGGCNAAAACTGAGAAGATTGTGAAAGCTGATGAAACAGTAGCAAACGATCAAGCCATGGCAGCCAAAGCCATCAAAGATGAATGTGATGCCGACTTGGCTGAAGCCCTACCCATCCTGGAGTCCGCACTGGCTGCCCTTGATACCCTGACCGCGCAGGTGAGAGCTGTGCCCTGGGCTGAGGCTTTGCCATGGGGTGAGGGTGGGGGACCACAGTTTAGTTTCTCTCAAATTAGCTTCCAGATTTTGCAAACATTTTTTTTTTTTAAATTGGCAAGAGGATCCCCTAGTTTACCTGAAAAGAAATGTGTTTTCATGACAAAGGCATGTTTGAAAAGGGACAAAGCTGCCAGTTGACACCACTACCACACTACTACAACTATTACAACCACCACCACCACCACTACCACAGGAGCAGCTGCCACTGCCACCACTGCCCCCACAACTGCCCCAGTGACTTGCTAATTCTACTTCCTCTTCTCCCTGCTCAGCCTTTCTTGATCATGGCTGCCACTCCCCACTGCCCCCACTGTAAGTTCTCACGATTATCCTTTTGTTGTTTTAAGATTCCCTCTCTAGAGGCCCTTGGTCTTGCAAAGATTATATGTCCCAGTACAGGGGAATGCCAGGGCCAGGAAGCAGGAGTGGGTGGGTTTGGGATCAGGGTGTGTGTGGCAGGGATAGGGGACTTTCAGGATAGCATTTGAAATGCAAATGAAGAAAATATCTAAAAATAATAAATAAATAAATAAATAAATAAATACACAAAACAAAGGATTTCCTCCCAATTAACTTGTCAGAATTCTTGCCATGATTCTACCACTGCTGCCATTTCTGCCCAACACAGAAAATGTCCATTCCTTAGGGTACCTTAAAACCTAGTTTGAAAGATTGGACTTGTCANTATGACTTCAATGGGTGTACAAGCAGACATTTATTTCTATTAATAATAAAACCTTGCTTTTCAAGGATATCACCGTTGTGAAGTCCATGAAGAGCCCCCCTGCTGGCGTCAAGCTTGTCATGGAAGCTGTCTGCATATTGAAAGGCATCAAAGCTGACAAAATCCCTGACCCAACAGGTTCAGGGAAGAAAATTGAGGATTTCTGGGGCCCTGCTAAGAGACTTCTCGGTGACATAAGGTTTCTGCAGTCACTTCATGAGTANGACAAGGACAATATTCCTCCTGCTTACATGAATATCATAAGGAAGAGTTATATCCCCAACCCAGACTTCGTTCCAGAGAAGATCCGGAATGCNTCAACAGCTGCTGAGGGCCTCTGCAAGTGGGTCATCGCCATGGACTCCTATGACAAGTGAGTGTGAAGAAGAAACCTGACGAGGCTGTTGGATTTGCCCTCCCACTCATATAGACAAGAGAAAGCTAGGAGCCCATGTGAGAAAAAGGGTGGTCAGAAAACACGTGTCTCAATTGCTGCTTTTATTTTTACTAGATCCCAAACTATAGCAGTTAAAAGTAATACGTAATTTAATGATCATTAAAGTTTTAGGAGTTAGAAATACTCTTTACTAAAATATTTCTAAAGTCTCCCCAAAGCTTTTATTTATTTACTCTGTTAAAAAATTTAAATTGAAGAAGTACTAAACTTGTACTAAGTCACTTAAAAATAAACAAAATTATGGTATGGTAGTAAAGATTGACTTTTTTGTATCTTACAAATGTAAATTTTGTTTAAAATAGGGGAAAGGTTGGGGTGCAGCTGAGTGGTAGAGAACTGGCCCAGCATGTACGAGGACACAGATTCTATCTCCAGCACTAGGACATAGGACTGTTTGGGCTGGAAAGACAGCTCAGTCTGTAAAGTGCTTGTCTTACTGCTTAAGGACCCATGTTCAANGCACTGAATACATAAGAGAAGCCAATCATAGTAGCACTAACTTAGAATCTCAGCACTGGGCAGGCAGCCATGCAATAGGTGTAGCCTTAGAACTTAAAATAGGGGTAGGCTTTCTTAGCTCCATACATTCAGGGGGATTTAATTTCCCAAATTGATTGTTTTGTAGAGTGGCAAAAATTGTAGCTCCCAAAAAGATAAAGCTGGCTGCAGCCGAAGGGAAGCTGAGGATTGCTATGGAAGGCCTTAGAAAGAAGCAGGCTGCCCTGCNTGAGGTTCAGGACAAGCTGGCCAAACTCCAAGACACACTTGAGTTGAATAAGCAGAAGAAAGCAGACTTGGAAAACCAGGTATGTGCTAACAATTGCAAATGTGAACTGGGATCACCTCTGAAATAAGAAAGACTTTGTGGCCAGCACAAAATTCACCAGTCCTGTTTTCTTCCTGGTCATGATTAGCGAGTTATGGTTCCAAGGCCAGACCTTCCTGGTTGTGCATGACCCTGGAACTTGGAGGGGTGCTGACATTAAAACATGACCACGTGACGTGAGAGCCCCAAGAGCCATGTAGTATAATGCCAGTTGTGGCCCCTTGGTCCACAAAGTCATTCACTTGTCACCCTTAGAAAATGAAAGCTGGGCTCTTTCCATCTCTTCTCATTTCACAAGGAGGATTGAGAGAGCTCACACAACAGCCCTCGCAGAGCTGTGATGAGCATTCTCAAAACCATTACTGAAAACACTCTTAAGACCAAAGCCATTGAGGGGAGAGGGGAGGAGAAAGAGGGAGGAGAGGGGGGCCAGAGGGGAGAGGGGAGATGCTATGTGTGCATAGCATCTTCTTTAGCTGGTTCTGTCTCCCATGGATGGAATAACCATCCTCTTGCTACCATTGGTGGGGCTATGGGTGTAGGGGGAAGGGGGGAGGGAGAGTAAGGAAAGTAAAAGCTTAAGAGAGTGAGGAGGGACCAAGCAGCCCCTCTTATAGTGGGCTATGTTATCTTGCTGTTGGTAGGTAAACTGGGAGGAGTCTAGCCTGTAGGTCAGAAACTTGGGTCATTGTCTAAGTGACTGTTAGTCACACTCTTCTGCTGTGGGGGCTGTGGGGATGGGAGCCAGGGGTCCAGGAGGGAACACCTTCTGTCCCATGTAGGTGGGAATTACCACCACTGGGGTTCTACCTCAGCTCAACTGGAGACCAGACTGTCTGTACATAGCCCATTACCTCACAGTTAAATAATGGTTACTAGTATTGGGAAAATGCTTAAGACAAATTCTTACTCCAAAATAATGTAAATGTCTCTCTTTCTGATCTTGGAGTTCTGCATTATAAAATCGCACAGTTTGAATCCCTAAATAAACTTTACTCAGCTTCATTTATGAGTAAGGATTCTTGTCTTTCTGGGTCTGAGCTATGTTCAATGTAATCTTTCCTAGGTCCATCATTTACCTGAAAGTTTCTTAATTTCTCTTTTCTTTACATCTGAGTAGTAGCCATTGTGGATATGTGCCACATTTTCATTATCAATTTACCCACTGAAAGACACTTAGGTTGTTCCTGTTGTTTCCTGACTGCTGTGAGTGGAGCAGCAGCGAACATGACTGAGCAGATGAATCAGAATACCAGGGAGTCTGCTGTGAAACTGTCTCTCCAAGGAATGACTGCATAAACAAGGCTGGAACATTGGCAGTATCAATGGACATGCTAATGTAAAAGGGGTGATGAGGTTCCACTCTTAGACAAAGAACCACAGACAGAGAGGGGGAATTAGCCTCCTCCCAGGAATGAGACCCCTTATTGGTTGTATAATGCAGAGTAGACAGCCTAGAAACTATGTACACACCAACAAGGAATATGGACTCAGCAATGGGTGTTGTGCATACACATATCTTAAAAGATAGATAGATAGATAGATAGATAGATAGATAGATAGATAGATAGATAGATAGATAGATAGATAGACAGACAAACAGACTCCATCTAAGTATCCTGTAGAACACTGATCTTACACAGGTTTGGTTCCTTTCCCCAAGTCTGGCCACCTTGATAAACATCTGCCCCTATTCCTTTTTATTGAA
>NW_018392806.1:0-2247 GCF_900095145.1 Mus pahari | reverse complement strand
GGGGGCCTGGGAGGTGAGAAAACCCGATGGAGCAACTCTGCACTGGAGCTTGGGCATCTGTACATCAACCTGACTGGCGATATCCTCATCTCCTCAGGGGTTGTCGCCTACCTGGGAGCCTTTACATCTAACTACAGACAGGTGAGGGATGCCTTGGGGACTCTTTCAGCTCTGCCTGTTCTTTTGAGTCTTGTTCAGTAGGGGCAATAACATCATATATCTAGCTCAGGAGGTTAACATTTAACTTATTTGATTAATGATGGGTTAGTTAAATTGACAGCTTTAGACTAGGAAACTTATAAAGCTTGAGACAGTTCCCCAGGCAGAGCTATCAAGCCAGTCAGAAAGAGAGAGAGAGTAGGAACAAGAAACNTGGTCACTTGACTCTGTCCTCCCACAGGGACTTGGAACAATGGAAATACTAGCAGGCACTCACTCCTATCTCTGTTAGATTAAATCATACCCCTAGGCATCCCAGTGATTCCCATTGGGTATTACCTGCTGCTTGGGCAGCTAGAAGTGCCAAACCACACCACACCACACCATACCACACCACACCATACCACACCACACCATATCACACCACACCACACCTGTTGCTTGGTTATTTTATGTTACTGAAAGAGCCTTGAATATATATTAGAGAAAACACCAGGAAATACCTGGAGGAGGATGGGAGCATTTGGGGTGGGGGGGCAGATAAAAAATTCAGGATAGGGTACTGCCAAATTGTGGGCAATTTCAACATCCCCCAAAATGATAATAATATAACTTAGAGGATAAAATATGGAAAGATGAATTTATGGCATGAACTAACACAAATGAGTATTTGACAAAAATCAGAGGCATTTCTCTAATCACCAGGNGTCTTCCACAAAGGGCTGAAATGTTAACTACAAATGGATAGGATCAAGGAGCAAAATTTATCTCACAACTGCTGTCTTCAGTGTTCTCAATTATGGGTAAAGCATCCATGTTTTCCTATGCAGTTTGCTGAGCCCTGAACCCAGTCATTTCCATTTTAGGCTCGAACAATCCTTCAGGACAATGGCCCTCGAATTACTCAGGTTTCCAAGGGAAATCTCCTGGTATCTCCATATGAATTACTCAGATGTGCAATCCCTAGGAAGTACCTGAAATCTAGCTCATGCCATCCCACTTATTGTATTATAAACTCTTGCTCCAACTGCAGCAACTCCTCCCAGTGAAAATCCTGTCACACACTCACAGTGATAAGAGAACTCTCCTTCTCACATGCCCAAGTATATTTGTGTAATAGTCTGAGATCCAAAGGACCAATAATCACACATAATTATAATCCTAGAATTATGAAACAGAAGCCTGGCTTTACTGAAGTGATTGAAAATTAGCATCGTTGGTAGATGAATAATTTGAAAATTATGTACTACTGATGGGATGCAATGAGAAAAACAGCNTCACCTGTAATTTTACTGCTAATAGAGATATTGGACATTCTAAACAATATTAACAACTTTTAAGTTCATGAAGTGGCCACTCACCCAAATCTGCCCTGGCCTTTTTGCATAAAACTAGAATATTGACACAACCTACTCAGCAGGAACCTGAGGGANAGGGTAGTGACAACCAAACCCTTCTCAGCACCATATACACATAACACATGCATGTGCGTGGGCACACACACATGCACACACACACGCACATGCAAATGCACACACACAAACACCCCACATGCACACATGAAAAACATCTTCATTAGCCCAGAACAGGTACAAGCATCATGCCCTTTGCTTATGGACACCCTCTCTTTGCCTGTCTCTATTTCCCTCCCAGCCATGTCTTTGACTATTTCTGAAGCTTTAGGTCTGTAACCTGAACTTGAACGTTAGTATAAACTTTAGTATTGAGTAAATCATTTAGTATGGTTTTTGACCACCATAACAGAGCATGCCTCTGGTAGATAGGACAGAATTCAAAATGTGTCCTGACCCTTGTTACAACTCAATATACTTCAGGTGATCCTTCCTATAGAGTACATGGGAGCCAGAAATAAATATTTTCTGTGTCCTCTACCTATTCCACAGGTTTAGTTTTGTATTATAAATTATATAGTATTTTTCTGTTTATTTATAATTTAAATATACATGCATGGAAAATATGATGGTTTAAACTGTCAACTTGACACAATCTATTATCACTTACAAAGGGCATCTCAATTAGGGGTTGTCTATATCAAGGTGGCCCATGAGGATGTCTGTGAGGGATTTT
>NW_018392805.1:21298-22402 GCF_900095145.1 Mus pahari | reverse complement strand
CACAGAAGTGGACGCTCACAGTCAGCTATTGGATGGAACACAGGAGACCCAATGCAGGAGCTAGATAAAGTAACCAAGGAGCTGTAAGGTGCTGCAACCCTGTAGGTGCAACAACAATATGAACTAACCTGTACCCCCTGAGCTCATGACTCTAGCTGCATACGTAGCAGAAGATGGCCTAATCTGCCATCATTGGGAAGAGAGGCCCCTTGGTCTTGTAAACTTTATATGACCCAGCAAGTGGAAGGCCAGGGCCAAGTAGTGGGAATAGATGGGTAGGGGAGCAGGGGCGTGGGGGGTATAGGGAACTTTTGGGATAGCATTTGAAATGTAAATGAAGAAAATAGTAATAAATAAAAAAAGAAAATATCTAATAAAAAAACATAAAAAAAGAAAAATTTTAAAACGGATTATAATGCAACTATATACTTATTAAATATATTTACTAATTTTAATATTTAAATTAAATATTCTGAATCAATTTTTAACACTATTGCAATGTAAAATATTATGATATTAAAGGTATTTTTGCTTAATATGATATAATATGTGCTAAAATATGATCTAATAATTATCGATGAGATAACCACTTCATAGACACCAAAAATACAGTTGCTCTTGACTGTTTTAATTAAAAAAAAAAAACTAATGACATTACTATATCAAGTAGCTATGTTTGTAAATAGAATGAATTTATTACAAATCTGGCACACAGCAAGGGCACATTATTGTTTGGTACATGATTATTTAAAGAGAATAATTTCTTGATATCTGCAGAATTTCCAAATTTAATATAAAATCCATTTAAAGATTTCAAGATAACATTCAGATAAACACAAGATTGAAAGTAAGATTTAGAAAAGAGAAATAGGATGTTACCTTAAGTATCATGTGATAGACACTGAAAGAGACAGATAAATAAAATATTCATAAGTTTCTTCAAAGAACAGAGTCTACGAATATATTCTGAGAGCTGCCTTCTTCAATGCTTCCTTAACATCTCTGTTCCTCAAACTATAGATGAGGGGGTTCAACATAGGGATCACCACTGTGTAGAAGAGAGACACCACCTTGTTCTGTTCTGTGGAGTAGCTGGACTTGGGC
>NW_018392805.1:12037-20698 GCF_900095145.1 Mus pahari | reverse complement strand
ATGCACAGGGAGGGCTGTTCCATGTACAATGAATCCTACCAACATTATAGGTGTAACTGTTGACGAATAGCCAATGTCCACAAAAGCCAGATGGCTAAGAAACATGTACATGGGGGTTTGGAGCTGGGGACTGCTTCTTACTAAATTTATTATGCTGATATTTCCTACTAAGGTGACAATGTATATTCCAAGAAAAAACACAAATAAGATGACACGGAGTGTAGGATCATCTGTTAACCCCAATAGGATGAACTCTGTCACTACAGTGTGGTTTCCAGGTTCCATCTCTTATATGACTGGTCTCTGAGGAGGAAAATGATGAAATCATTTGTTTAGTATTTGCATTCTATCGAATCCTTTCTGAATATCGATATTTAGCAACTCAATTATTATTTATACCAAAATATACTTACCAGCATTCTTCGGTATTGTGGGTTTTAACTCTGTGTATAACGTGAGAATAATTAAGCCTCAATCTCTGACATGCCATGTAATTTCTGATGAAGGCACTTCTCCAGCCTTCTAATACAGGCAGATTTGTTTCCTAAGGTTCAGATCCAGTTTCATTGTGTTATTGGGATTATCATTTAGCTCGGTGATATACTGAAATCCAAAACATACCTAGCAGTCAGTCTTCTCTTAAATCTTTCTCTTCAACCGTTCCTCCTCTAATTTATATTTACAGAATAGCACCCCATCCAAACAGTCTGCTCTTTCCCCCTTTTCAGAGACTTCCTGGCTTATATCAAAGTTAAGAATTGGATATGTTTCTCTCCAAGGACTGTTCCTCGGGAAACATTTAAATGGCATTAGCACATTTTAAGAAAACCATTTGAAAGTAGCATTTTAACTCTACATTTTCAAATAAAAACAGTGTTACATCAAAATTTATTTTAAACAAGTTTTGAGAATGGTCTGACGGAATACTAAATTGGCCTTAATCTCATGATATAATTTAATTTGCTTACTGAATGTTTGTTTAGAGTAATGTTAAGTACTTCCTTTTGGATAATCACCTTTTGAGTATTCATTTTGGATAATCATCTCTACTTTTAGAACTCGTGAATTTGTTATATAAAGCAAGTCTTAGGAGAAAACAAATTAAAGACTGATCAATTTAAATAATAATATTACTTTCACTTACTTTTTTTAAAGGCAATAATTCAAAAGAAATATGTCTGTGTTTAAAGATAATTTTATCGTGGTGACATGCAGTAATGAAAAATACTAAACCAGTTTGTTCCCTATTGCTTGCTAATTATTTTTTGTGTATTCTTTGATGCATTTTAATTTAGGGTTTTGTGCCTTCTGTGTTTAGCCACTTCACTGTGACAAACACAAAGTTCTTGTGCTTTGAAGCAGTCCTAAAATAGCAGAAATAACTTTAAATAACAGTTATCATTAGTAATAAAATGAAAAAGTGTTCCAGCAGGCATACTGTAAGTTCAGTCAAAATTAAGAAATGTCATAATATTGATATGAACATTCACAGAATGGAAAATTATTCTAAAGGATTTCTTTCAAATATATTACCGAGCAGCTAAGAATAATTTATTACTTTTTCAGAGGACCTGGTTTACATTTCCAGCAACCACATGATTCAAAACGATCCATAGTTCCAGTTCTACAGCTCCAAGAACTTCCTCTTACCTCATGTGGTGTTCATACACTCTTGCACATGAACGAATATAAAATTTTAACTTTAAATTATTTTTATGAGGCCAGGCCTGGTGGCATACATCTTTAATATCAGCACTCTGGAGGCAGAGGCAGGCAGATTTCAAAGTTCGAGGCCAGCCTGGTCTACAAAGTGAGTTCCAGGACAGCCAGGGCTATAGAGAGAAACCCTGTCTCAGGGGGAAAAAAAAAGAAAAAACAAAAAAAATTATTTTACGAAATGTTTCAGTGTCAGAATTTTTATTTGTTCATATCTTATGCCAATTAATCCAACCACATAATAACACCTTTGAAAAAGATCTGTTGATCATTATTCAAATCTTATGCCAATTAATCCAACCACATAATAACACCTTTGAAAAAGATCTGTTGATCACAAATTCTGTGAGCTTGTATTTTCATTAAGCCAAAGAAAAACCTCTTCTATAGGGAGGGTCTAGCAGACTCGCCAGGGTAGAAACTGGAGAAGGATGTGCAGGATTAGGATGGGTGAAGATGGAAGCTGTGCTAAGTTCTTAATTTTCAGTCCACCTCACAATGTATGGCATTGTTTAAATTTGAGGGCAAACATAGTAGTGTTTCTATTCAGAATATTACATTCAAGTTAATATTATTAGTAAAATGCTTCCCATCTCCCCGAGTCAGCTTCACAACAGAAATAACACTTCAAACACACCACACCAAAATCTTCATCCTCAGTTACGTTTTGAAATGCATCTTAATGGTATATATGCTTTCTCGCAATTTTATTCCCTTCAAGAATTGAGACATCTGCTCTCTATTTTGAAGCAGAATACAGAAGGAGTTGATGGAGGGAAGGGGTGAAGCTGAATGAGAGGTCCAGAGAGAGGAGTAACTGCAGTAAGAATGAAATGTATGAGAGAAGAAAATATAAAAGAAAATTTTGTTTCTATGATGTTAGTTTGTACGCAAGACCCTTAGTTACCACACTCATAAATACATAACTTCCTCCTAGCAGAATTGTGGGAGTTCTTAAGGTTTTCAAAAAAGTTAAGAAGAAATACTAAACATGGTTATTAAGTGGCATGAGAATGTATTAATTGCTTGAATGTTTTCAAATATTTTCTTTATAGAAATTAGTAATGTTGTTCCTCTGATACTTTAACTGAGATCTTTAGCTAGAGAATTATGAAAGACAGTGAATCAACAGCCACAAACCATTCAAGAATGTTTTACCTCTTCATTGATAACCTTTCCTTAGATGTGTTTAAGTTACTGTAGTAGCAGGTATCCTACTGCCCTGGATGCTAGCTCTCATTTTAAAAATCTGTTTTAAATCTTATCTGTCTCCCACCATAACTTTAATGGTACAAAACATCTATTTTCCATACAGAGCCCTTAAATGTTTGACTAGATCTATTATGCCTCCTCTGCCTTACTATTTCTAAACCTAAGCATCTACAATTCCCGTTGTCCTTTATTCTGTGGTATGCTTTCCAGATTTTGAAATTCTCTTTGTCAAATATTGAATACAGATACTGGTCTTAAGGAATGAGGCTATTCCTACACTACCATCTGCCTCAGCAGAGCTCAGTAGGGGAAATTATACTACCCTTATGATTGTCCAAATGTCCACCTATGTTGCATTCAGACTCTGTGGGTTGGAATCAGAAAAGGCAAATGCTAGACATGCCACATTATTTTAATTTTGCTTTGAGTTTATTTACTTGTTCTGTGGGATTTTTAGCCACAGCCACACAATGTAATTTTTTGTGAAATTAAAAGAAATATTTTATAAAATTAGAAAAAATACTATCTAAAATTTCCAGAGGTATTTGATCACATGCCATGATTAAGCAACATTTACTGTTAAACAGGTAAAACATTTTCATGGGCTTTTAATTATTCAATGTTTCATGAGATGTATTATATTTTTCATTCAACATTTCAGAGAATTTTTACCACAATTCTAAGGAAAGTAGGAGTTACAGACTCTGTTCTTTCCTCTATTCGTGACTAAACCATTCATATGCACTCATACCCATGCACTAATGCAGTCTTTTCCTCCTCATTGAACACTGAAAGTCCAGATCTATGAGTGCCCTACTTGCTGGTTGACTCAAATCAGTAAATGTGGTCTTTATTCTTTCCTTGGATTGAATATCCATCTGTGTAGATAAACAGAACCTATAGAAGTGTGAGTCTAATCCAACCAAATATCTGTTTGCTTGTTTGTTTGTTTGTTCCTTTCTCTTCCTTTTCATAGTCTCTTATGCTCAAACTTAGAAAGGTCTTGCCAAAGACCCGGGAAGAATGGTCCAAGTGTGCCTGGCTGACCATTGCACAGCAACTCTTGTGTAAACAAGCCTTTTCACAGGAGTCAAAAGCTAACACCAGTAAAGCAGTTCAAGAAGAATTTGAAAGGAAAAGAACTAATAAATGCTCATCTTAATATCAATGAATCTGACACTTACGCTTAAAGGCAAANTTGTTGATGCTGAATTTCAAAGAAGACTCTATAAAGTAGATCCTATTAGTTCTTAGAGTTGAAAACTCCACACTAGGAAGCACTGAGTGCTGCACCTCATTAAGTACCATAGTTATACACATGTGGTGTGGATGATAGCAGGAGTCTGTGTAATGGTAGGAGAGAAGAGGTGGTAATGGTCAACATGACAAATCCTCTGGGGCTACTGCTGCTTGTCCCTTTGAGATAAAAGTTCATGGGCTTGTTATACATAAATGACTTATGGGACCAGGTGACTCATTAGGGCATCTGTCAAGGTTTGTTTAATATGCACTACAGCAGAATGTAACAAATTTCTTATAAAAGAGTGCCAAGTTTACATTGAATCTGGTTTCAACAAGTCAATATTTATTTACAGATAAATATTTTACATTGTTTTCTGTAACATATACCATTATGTGTCTTGGGAAACATGAAGGTAAGCTGCATGCAAAGTTGAGTTATAAATAACAAAACTATTTTTGAAGACATTTCCATTTTCATATCAGAAGGAAGAAAAGGAATGCTTTGAATGTAAAATAAAAAATAGGATTACAAGAGTTTAGATATCTTCTAGAATGGCAATAGTGTAAGATGTCACATCTTGAACAGTGGCTTTGGTGTAGGTCAATCACAGAAAAACATCACCTTTACAACTCAAAGGTTCAGTCTTACTCTATTTCTTTTGTAAATCATAATTTCAGAAGCCCTTTTAGTCTCACATCCATTCAAACAAGTGTGTTTAAACTACAACATAAACTATAAGTAATATTCCTTCATTCTTCCCTTTATGCTGATAATTGTGTAAAACATTTTTTACACATTGAACCTTCAATGCAACTTTAAGATGTAGGCCCTTTTATCATTCTCATGTTTTCACATGAGAGAACAGTGAATTTTCCACTAAAATTCCAGTGTTTCCCACTAAAATCTCTACATTAATATTGAAGAGATCACTTCCAATAGGGAGACTTGATCCCCAGTGTAGGGATGTAGTTACCAACCTACCTTCAAAAATTTTGACCCAGATTAATTCCTACCTAAAAGGAATTCAGGGACAAAAATGGAGCAGAGATTGAAGGAAAGGCCATCCAGTGAACAGCCCAAATTGAGATTTATCTCATGGGCAGGCACCAAACCCTGACACTATTACTGATGCTATGTTGTGCTTGCAGACAGGTGCCTCATATGGCTGTCCTCTGAGATACTCTACCAGTAGTTGACTGAAACAGATGCAGATACTCATAGCCAACCATTGAAATAGGTTAAGGACCCCATGGAAGAATTAGGGGAAGGACTGAAGGAGCTGGAAATGATGGCAACACTATAAGAAGACCAACAGTATTAACTAACCTGGACCCCTGGGAGCTCCCAGAAATTAACCCACCAACCAAAGTGCACACATGGTGAGGTCTGTGTACATTGGCACATGTACAGCAGAGGACTCCCTTGTCTGTCCTCAATGGAAGAGGTTAAAATTATTCCCATAAAGACTTTATGCACCAGGGAAGAAGATGTGGGGTGATGGTGGTATGAAATGGGAAGTTACAGGGATGAATGGTGAGGGGGGTAGGTGGGATGGATGAGGGGCTTGTGTGGGTTGGGTGGGAAAGCATCCTCTCAGAGGCAAAGTGGAGGGTGGAGGGGATGAAGAACTCTTGGAGGAAGGACCAGGAAGTTGGGCAACATTTGAAATATAAACAAAAAAATTAAACTTAGTTTGGGAACTCATTTTTTTCTAATGTTACACAGTTTTATTTGAAAACAACTAGAAAAACTTACACGTTTATGTACTTGTCAAATGTGTAGTTTGATTGAAACTCTTCATTTAGAAAACTAAATAAACATAAAGAACTTTTTGCAAAAAAAATTGTAACACTACATACTACTGAAATTATTCTACTCTCTATAACTAAAATGCTTCTCCATACCATGATTATTTCCATAAAATCAGTCATTTACTCCCATGCTAAAATCTCCCTCTTATGTTGAAAGTCATGTTTGATGTCATTATGTTCTTTTGTACTGACTGCTATGTTACACAGAGAAAATGAACAGTTTGGACTACTTTGTTTAACCAAAATTTTTACACCTAGGAGCATGCTGAACATATACAGAGATGGAAATTTTATGTGGTCTAACTTATCAACACACTTTGAGCTATGAAAATGCAAATGTTAAAATATTGACTCACTTTGTTTAAGTGGTATTCATGGGTAGGGATCAATAACTATGTAGTCTACAACTGCTGAATTCCCAGCTTTAGACCATATGGCATGAACAATTCTCAAACATGAGTCACTGAATAGAAAATGTATAACTTATGTTATGATAGAGCCTATATAGAAAATTTCTAACAATCTTTTGTCCTAGTCTCAAGACAGGATATGAATATATAATTCTTTAGTCAAAGGCTTTGTAAATTTCACCTCATTTTGCATCATGTATTGTTTATATTGTATTTTGTGGTTCTAAAATGTGTTTTCCCAGGAGCTATGGCCTTGGGGAAAATTTCTAGCTTACATAAACATCTATGAGAGAACATTTGTGGTCATAACAGAAAGAATATTTGTGTGTAGAGAGGGCACTGGGACCGTTGGTTCCAAGTACTGAATATTGCCACCTGACCTTTGGAGAACCCCCGAGCTTTTCCTCCCTCCCTTGAAGCATCCTCTTTCTTATATTGCCATCCCAGAATAAAGTTTTTCAGAGCGTGATCAGACAAACTATCTTGCTCTCATACTTTGTGTTTCTTGTCCCTCTCACTTTCTCTCCCCTGCCCTAGGTCCCCGCTGATTATCCCTGCAGGTTGGGGCAGTGTTTTCTTTCCTTTTTTACTTTTTTTTTTTTTTTTACTTGTTTTTTTGAGATGAATCTCTGTGTATCTCCATCTTTCTGTCTTTCTGTCTTTCTGTCTTTCTGTCTTTCTATCTTTCTTTCTTTCTGTCTGTCTGTCTGTCTGTCTGTCTGTCTGTGTCTCTGTATTTTGGTTTCCTGTGACAGTATTTCTCGGTATAGCTCTGGCTGGCCTACAGTTCAGACATCTACTTGCCTCTGCCTTCCAAGTCCTGTGCTACTTGGATGTGCTACCAGGCTGAAAAATCATGTTATTTCTATTCTTTATTTTCTCTTCTTAGAAGTAAATGGAAACTTTGTTAGATTATTCCTATCTAAAGGAAATATAGAGAGAAAACATGGAGCAGAGACTGGAGGAAAGGCAGTCCAGAGGTCACCCTACCTAGGGATCCATTCTACCTGCAGACACAAAATCCCAACACTATTGCTGATGCCAAGAAGTTCTTGCTGACAGCAGCCTGGTATGGCTGTCTCCTGAGATGCTCTGTAAGTGCCTGACCAATACAAATGCAGATACTCACAAAAACCATTAGATTGAACAATGGGACCCTAAGAGAAGAGTTACAGGAAGAACTGAAGGAGCTGAAAAGGATTGCAACCCCATAGGAAGAACACCAATATCCACTAATCTGACCACTCAGAGCTCCCAGGGACTAAAGCAAAGAGTACACATGAAGGGACCTGTGGCTCCAGCTACATACATAACAGAGAATGAATGGCCTTATCTGGCATCAATAGAATGGGGCCCTTGGTCCTGTGGAGGCTTGATGCCCCAGAGTAAGGGGATGTTAGAGTGGTTAGGTAGGAATGGGAGTAGGGTGGGAGAGCACCCTCATAGAGGCAAAGGGGAGAAGCAATTGGATGAGGGGGTTGTAGTGGGAAAACTGGGAAGGGGAACAACATTTGAAATGTAAATAAATAAAATAACCAATAAAAATAATAAAATAATAAAATAAAAAATTTTTATAAATTCATTCCATATAATCTGTAACACCTTTTATATACTTAATGGAGAATAAAATATTTTGAAATAATTTGACCATGGATAAAACACATATTTTCCCCAATTTTTATGACTGGAAATGTCAGCTGTTATGTTTAATATTCCTTTATAATGAAAATAATTCCTATGACATTTAATATTAATTATCCTACAGAGGCATCACTGTAGAGAGGTAGAATTCCAAGGACTACTGGGGAAGTCAGCACTTTTTTTCTACCACGCGGATCCCAGGCATTGAACTCAAATTACCAGACTTGATTAAAATTTCCTTTATCTATTTTGGTGTCTCTCTAACCCAAATAAGATTATGTTTCATAATAGATTGCATCAGGAGTAGGAGGATCAAACATGTAAGACCATGCTTTATATCTTGCACTTCACTAGCACAATGATTTCTATAATTAAAGAATCCTTTAAGGAACCTTGAAAACACATAAGCTATATTTTAAGACATACTACATTTATGAGGGACTCAGGATTTCTAAGTAAGCTTATTCTACCATAAACAACAGAGGTGTCTGCTGTATCCAGTGGATAGTGAAGTGTTCAGTTGGTTCTTTTATATACTATTCTTCTTTCTCTTCTTCTTCTTCTTCTTCTTCTTCTTCTTCTTCTTCTTCTTCTTCTTCTTCTTCTTCTTCTTCTTCTTCTTCTTCTT
>NW_018392805.1:0-11955 GCF_900095145.1 Mus pahari | reverse complement strand
CTCCTCCTCCTCCTTCTCTTGCTCCTCCTCCTCCTTCTCCTCCTCCTCTTCCTCCTCTTTCCCCTCCTCCTCCTTCCCCTCCTCCTCCTTCCCCCTCTGACATTTTTTAATAATGAAAGAATGTATTTTGGCTTACAATTCCACACAGAAAGTACATCAGGGCAATCAAAAAGATCTCCATGTGACAGCAACACAAAGCTAACTGCTCATATTTCATATCTAATCTGAAAGCATAGCATGATCAGGAATTGTGGCTGAAAAACAATATGTCAAATACTGCTCCAAACAGCATACTTCTGACCGCCAGTCTCTACCTTTTGAAGAACCATAACCTTCCTAAACAGCTTCATTATCTAGGGAACAAAGAGTTTGCTTCCCATGATTTGCTTAGCCTGCTTTCCTAAATAACCAATATCCCCCTCTCAGGAGTGACACTACCAACCCTGTGTTGGACCTTCCACATCAATCATTGTCAAGATAATCCACCCTACACTTACTACAGGCCACTCCTGTGGAGGCATTTTCTTATTTAAATTCCCCTCTTCCCAGATCTACCTAAGTTTATGTCAAGTTAAGAAAACCCAACAAGTACAGTGGCTCAATGACTTTATTAGATAGGTTTTACTTCTGTATTTGCCAGGCACTGGCAGAGACTTGCAGGAGACAGCTATATCAGGCTCCTGTCAGCAGGCTCATGTTGGCATCTGCCTAGTGACTGGGTTTGGTGGTTGTTTGTCGATCTAGCTATATATGTAGCACAGGATGGCCTAGTCGGTCATCAATGGGAGGAGAGTCCCTTGGTCCTGTGAAGGCTCTAGGCCCCAGTATAGGGGAATGCCAGAACCAGGAATGGGATTGGGTGGCTTGGGGAAGCAGGAGGAGGGGGAATGGGTTAGGGCATTTTTGGAGGGGAAACTAGGAAAGGGGATAACATATGAAATGTAAATAAAGAAAATATCTAATAAAAAACATATAAAGTTACAGTACGAAGGGTTTCACAGTATTAGACGATCTTCTGACGCCATAATGTTGACATCAAATACCGAAAGCAGCTGTGACCTAATGACCAAAACCAAATCGACAAGTGGAAATGATGAAGCATCTCCTTAGACCTGGAGTGGGAAGATGAAGGAATGAATAGGATGCTGACCATGAGAGAGCGCTCCAAGACAGAGGAAGACATCCTGAGGGCACTGCTGAAGTACAGCTGCAAGAAGGCCAGCAACCCCATGTCTGCCTCGGATGACTCCAATGGGCTGGAGCGGGAACAACTTTGTAAGTGCCAAGATGGACGACAATAGCAACTCTGAGTACTCCAGGTTTGTGAATCCTGTGTTAGAACTCTCAGATTCTGCCATCAAGCAGTCTGATAAAGATCAGCAGATCCGATAGGATGAAACTGTGTGACCTTACTTAACAAATGTTTAAAAATCAACTAGAATGTACAGGTGGCATGTCAAGACTTTTGTTAAGGTGGGGAAAAAAAACCCAACATGTGACAAATGCTTGTTGTCCTAGAAAGATCAGAAGTGGAGGGACAGTTGAGTGCTCCAGGATGTGTGATTTTTTTGTTTGTTTGTTTTGTTTTTTTTTGGTTTTTCAAGAAAGGGTTTCTCTGTGTAGCCCTGGCTGTCCTGGAAGTCACTCTGTAGACCAGGCTGACCTTGAACTCAAAAATCTGCCTGCCTCTGCCTCCCAAGTGCTGGGATTAAAGGTGTGCGCCACCACTGCTCAGCTTTTTGCTGTTGGTAGTCAGGTGTGATCTTAACATCTGCCTTCTGAGTCTCAGGACTGATCAGTGATACTGACATCAAACACTCATGCCTCTGTTCAACTGGTCAAGATGGCTCAGAGGTAAAGAGCACTGACTGCTCTTCTGAAGGTACTAAGTTCAAATCCCAGCAACCACATGGTGGCTCTCAACCATCCTTAACAAGATCTGATGCCCTTTTCTGGGGTGTCTGAGGACAGCTACGGTGTACTTATATATAATAAATAAATAAATCTTTTTTAAAAGTCTGTATTAGTTTCCTTTGATTGCTTTTTCTAAGCCTATCTTATTATAGAACTAAATCCAAAAGTATTATTTGTTAATTCTCAACATATGTATAGACAGCATGAGGAGGGATGGGTGGGTTCCCTGGGAAGGCAGACCCCTTTCCAGCAGTGGTTCCTTTAGTTACTCTTAATTTTCTTGTCTAGTAGGCAGCAGTAATTGCAGATGGCCCAAGCATGCTGATGTGTGGACTACCTTACACACACACACACACACAAACACACACCATACACCACACCACACACACACACACACACACACACACACACATACAGCATACATACACACCCAACACACACACTCACACACCCACATACCATACCACACATACCACACACAACACAACAGTCTTTGATTGGGCTGAGGTCTGAGTGTCAGGTTGGCAAGCACACTGTATTCTGTCTCCTATGCTGTTCTCACTTCAGCAGTGATGGTGCATGCTTTCAACAGTCCAGAACACTCCAGGTAGAAATACTAAAGTTATTGCTGTATTGGAAAGCTTATGTGGCGCTTTCAATATCTGAACTGCTATACAATGACATCTGTAATTTTGTTATTTTTAAATACCATATAAATAAATATATTTTGATATGTAAGTATTCATTAGGTTATGCTATTATTTATATCTCTCTTAAAATTTAAATTGTAGGTGTGTCATGGAAATTATTTAAAGGTACTCTATATTAACATTGCCTGTGTTAATGCTTTTTAAGGTTTGTATTACATCAGATGAATATTTTTGGTTTGGCATAAGTTACTGTTGTAATTTTCTTCAATTTTTTGTTCATAAAGAATTTTCTGAAGGAATGGTAACCTCTCAAGAATTGTGAATACATATTTTTAAATTTAAATCATATATATTTACTATCTGTAGGTGAGAAACATGTTATGTGTAATCAAAAAGAAAATTTTAACTAAATCAACTCACATTTTAAGTCAAATACCTATGAATAATTAGTCATAGCACTTAGTTTTCAAAACTTTCTCATTTATTCAAACACTTAGAAGACTGGAAACCCATTCATGTTATCTATTGGCATATGAGCTGTACATAGAATGGACACTCCTCATTGGTCACCTGTTCCTGTGGTAGAGTGCCCTGGCCCATGGGACACTTTATTCCATGGTCCTTGAGGGGGATCACAAACTTAGAGGGAAATGGGAATAAAGAAAGAGACAAGACCATGCATGTTTGTCATAGTGTCTTTTACTAAGGCGAGATGCTCAGGTTAAAAACAATTTGGAGAGGGGGGTAGTGATCAAAGGTATACAGTGAAAGAAATAATTGGGAAGAGTTATTTGCAAGTCTAATACCTTTCTTGATTCATCTAGGGTCCTTGGCGCCACTGCCCTGGGACATAGGGCCGCTTATCTAAGAGTCCTATCTCAGAGTCCGGATCCTCCTGACAGTTCAAGGTGACAGCTCTGGGCAGCTCTGGAATGTGAGAAGTCTCCCTCAGTCCTTGATGTCTGTTTAGGTCTTGCTGGTTCCCAGGAGTGGCCTTGCAGAGGGAGAGGGGGAAGGGCTCTTGACAAAGAACTATGTGGCTCTTAGCTGCATACTGTGAAAACACCTGGGCTGCAGGATGCCCTGGGTGTAAGATGCCTGGGCTGCAGGATGCCCTGGGTGTAAGATGCCTGGGCTGCGGGATGCCCTGGGTGTAAGATGTCTGGGCTGCGGGATGCCCTGGGTGTAAGATGCCTGGGCTTTCTCAATCTGGTCTCTGACAGTAGAGCAACTTCCATCTCACACAGATCAGGTTTGAAGCAACCCCAAGCGCTTCTCTTCACTCTCTGCCTTTGGCCTGTTTCATTAAATACCTAATGTAATTTTTATAAGGAATACAATCAAGAGCATTAAAAATTTCCCTAATTATCATCTTATTTTTATCTGTCTTCATTTTCTTATGAGAGAAAAGCGTAAGGTAGCAGAGTATGGAGATTCAGCTGGCTTTCTCCTGTCTTTGCTTCCTCACAAATTCTCAAGCCATTTACTATGGTCTTTTCTCTCTAATTCTCTCTTTTTAAAATTTTTTTAAAATCCTTTTTATTAGATATTTTCTTTATTTACAATTCAAATGTTATCCACTTTCCTGGTTTCCAGTCCCAAAATCCCCTATCCTATCCCCCTCCCCCTGCTTCTATGAGGGCATTTCCCCACCCACTTACTCCTTCTTCCCTTTCCTGGCATTCTCCTACACTGAGGGATCAAGCCTTAACAGGACCAAGGGCCTCTCCTCCCATTGATGTCTGACAAGGCCTTCCTCTGCTACATATGCAGCTGGAGTCATGGGTCCCACCATGTGTATTCTTTGGTTGGTGGTTTAGTCCTTGGAAGCTCTGGGGAAAGGGTCTGGATGGTTGATATTGTTGTTCCTCCTATGGGGTTGCAAATTCCTTCAGCTCCTTCAGTCCTTTCTATAACTGCTCTATTGGGAACACTGTGCTCAGTCCAATGGTTGACTTTGAGATCTGTCTCTCTATTTGTCAGGTTCTGGCAGAGCCTCTCAGGAGGCAGCTATATAAGACTCCTGTCAGCAAGAACTTTTTGGCATCCACGTAGTGTCTGGGTTTGGTAACTGTACATAGGATGGCCCAGTAGCCTTTCTCTACTCAAAGGATAAACAGACTAAGAAAGAAATTAGGGAAAGGACAACCTTCACAATTGTCACAAATAATATAAAATACCTTGGTGTGACTTTAACCAAACAAATAAAAGATCTGTATGACAAGAACTTCCTGTCTCTGAAGAAAGAAACTGAAGATCTCAGGTGACTGCAGTGAAATTCTTAGCCACAAAGTGAAGACAATGTGGCCTAGCCAGATCTAGCCTCCTTAAAACCAGCAGTAGAGCACAGAAAGGGGCTGGCTGAAGGCAATGGTGGCCAGGCTTGAACTGATGGCCTGCTCTGGGCCACAGTGGTGCCAACTGCTAGGCACTGCTCAGTACACTCCACCTATCCTGACTAGGGAGTGCCTCAACCTGGCCCCTCCCTCAACCACTGCCATGCTGGGCTGGGCCACTCCCTGCCTCAGACCTTTGCTTACAGAATCACATGCTACCCAAGCCTCAGTGCTCTTGGGAGCCCTTAAAGGAGCCCCACCACCTTTAAATAGCATGCAGGCTTTTCAGAGAAGCATGTGACTGCTAGGGAAATGTTTTCCCAGCTTTCACCAGACATTTTTTTTTTCCTAATTCCTGAATCTATTGCTCTAAACTTGGACAAATATGCCCTCCCATTGAACACCAAGTATCACCTGACTGTCTTAGACATGCCTGCTCCTGAATAATTGCATGAAAACTTATTATTTTATAAATTGTAGGCACTATAGTAAGGCTACCTTCAAGCTGGCTCTGACTTAATTAACCTGTTAATTGCAGCCAACATCTGGTTCTGGTACCTTTGAAAACCCCATATGGAAGTGGATCCTTCCAGTCATAACACCTTTCTTAGTCATTTTCCTGCCATTATTATTTGGTCCTTGTTTTATCAATCTTATCTCTACCTTCCTTCAGAGACAAGTACAAAAAATTTCTAACCAAGCTGTTATTCAGTTCCTGTTACAGGTTTACCAGCCTCTGCCCACAAAAGAATCACTGTCCATAGGAGAACCTGATTCAGATGATTTGCCATACAAACTCCGATGGCGAAGATCAGATATACCCTGAAAAGTGACGACGCCCCTATTCCCTCTTCACCATTGGTTTCCCTTCTCTTTTTCTCCCCTTCTTTTTATAATAACAAGAAGGGAGGAATGTTAGCACCAGGACACTCCAAGGCCTGGCCCAACCATGTGACACTAGACCTGCATTGCCAGGACAACGACCCTCAATCCCACAACTCACCTGGCTCAGTCCCCACCCTCATTGGTGTGATGTCATTCTCCGTATAAATTAGGGGATCACCCCCCTCCTCGCTCTCTTCTCCTCCTCTCTTCAACCCGCTCTCTGCTCTCTTCTCTTCTTCTCTTTCCCCCTTCCCCCTTTTCTCCTCCTCTTTCTCTCTGTCTTCTCTACTCTTCTACCCGCTTTGCCGCTCCCCATCCCTGCTTAATAAACCTCTCACGTGGAATCACCTTGGCGTGGTCTGCTGTTTGGTTTATCCGCTCAAATCATATATATTAATATTACTTAATAATGCTAATTCATAAAACTTCTGCCATGGAAGCAGAAAATATCCTGAGTGAGGTAACCCAGACTCAGAGAAATTTGTGCACGACCATTAAATAAATGGCATTATTTAATTTATTTATTATTTAATAAATTAACCATTAAATAAATGACAATCAAACTATGCTCCACAGACATAGAGAGGTTAGGTACACAGGAATGGACTAGAAAGAACATGTGGATATCCCTGGTAGGGGGAATAGAATAAATTTTATGGGTGGACTGATAGAATGATAAACTGCATAGGGAAGATCAGGTGGGGAATGTGAGAGGACAGGAAATTTACTCAGGGAATGCAGGAGAGACCACTGGAATTAAGCAGCATTTGAAGATGCTGCCACTGTGAATGAGACTACCTGGGGTGGGGCCTTCTGACTTAGATGGTTCTATTGTTCTGTCACCTGCTGCTACTCTTCTCCAAGACCCTGCTACCACTGAGAGGCTGAACCAGGTCTTCCTGAAATATTCCTGAGATAGCTGACAACCTGTGGAATTGGTAACCTAATGCTAACAGCTCTGACAGACTAGTGCTAACAACTTAGCAACAAATCATCAAGAAGCCTGGCTTGGCAGGAGATGGGCTTCCCCCCTATATAAGCACAGACTGCTAGTAAATATTGGGCCTGGATCAGAAATCTGTCTGAGTCTCTTTTCTTCTCTCACCATTCCCTCCTTTACAGCTCCAGCCTCCCGCTCAGGAACCTGTTCGTGTGGCCGCAGGTGGCTACAGGAAGCTATATCAGACACTGCTTCAGTACCACAACCCAGAAAACTAGGGTAAAGCTGAATAATACTGTTTATTTAAAAAAAGACCAAAAATGTATTAATAAATTAATAGCTGATGATATTCTGCTATACTCCTAAATCTATGATTATCTTAAATTAGCTATTATCAGAGAAGCTTCCTCCTCTAGCAGATAAGAACAAATATGGATACCGTGGGTAATCTAAGATTGCACAGAGAATGAGAAACCTTGCATCTATCAAATCCCTGTTCTCAGAACTCAGAGATCCATGTGGAAGAAGAGACAGAAAGACTACAAGTGTCAGTGGGCAAGGAGAACACCAAAATAACAAGGCTGTTTGTTGGGAGCCATTTTGCCTGCTTCTGTGAAAGCCTGTCTGACAGGCTGAGTCAAGGAGGGTAACAGCCTGCTGGCAGATTTCCTGACCTGTTCATACATCAACTGATAAGAGGAGATACACTTGAGGTTAAAGGCAAAGGAATGAATGGTCTATTAATCTTGGTGGAGGGAACGGGAAGATCTCCAGATGGGACCAGATATCTTATGTGTACATCATTCATTGTTTTTGCTAGGTTGGGATTTTGTTTCCAGTGAGGGATATAAAAAGGCCATACCAATTAAACTCGTTGCTGAAGTATTCACTGTACAGCCCTCCCAAATCTATCTCCTGTATCTGTGTCTTCTTTATGCTTTTCCTATCATTAATTCTCACTACCCCCTCAGTGGATTGTCAGACTCAAGTTTGTAGGCCTGGTACAACCCTCTAAATTAATGTTAGCAAAGTGCATATCAATTCATAGAGACTGAGCAACATAAATAGGACCTGCATGGATCTGTTCCAAAACTTCCCTAAAGAGATAGTCTTCCAGTTTAGTGATTTTGTGGGATCCTGAGTGAATCAATGGGTAGGTCTCTATTTCTTATGTCTTCTTTTGTGTTCCTATCCTTCTTTAGGTGTGTCTTGTTCAACTACAAAGTGATAGTATTTTTTATCATATTATATTTTTTTATATATCTAAAAAAAGGAATGAATGACTGAATGATTGAGTGAACAAATGAAAACCTAGTCATAAGAGTCAAGTCATGTATACCTGTTGGAAGAGGGAAAGTCAGTTTTATCCAATAAAGTAACACTGGGTATAGCAACTGTAAGGAAAGGGAAGCCCCTTGGAGTCAGTATAGAATACACACAAACACCAAATTCTCAGCACAATGGAGACTTATTATCTTTGTGGAGGGAAACTAGGAGAGAGAGAGTATGGCCTCTGGATTGCATAAGAGTAGACAGGACACAGCTGATGTTGTTTGCAGGAGTGGGTTTTTAAAGAAGAAAAAGAGACAACTGTTCTAGAGGGAGGTTGTACATTCTTATTATACAGGTTAGCCAGTGCAGCCAAATAACAAATGAAGATTGCAAGTAAGAGGTAGGGAAGAGGATTAGAAGGGCAGCAGGACTGGCCCAGAGTTCTGGGCTACTAGTCAGTTATGGTATTCCTGTGATGCTATGGCAGAGGTTTTGATGGCCAACAGGCAATAGACAGGGTAAGAGAAGCTCAACTTGGACTTGGAGATTACAAACAGTGGGGGACCGAGAGAGGCACAAATCTCTGGAGAGGGGAGGCTGGAAAGAAGAGAAATTTCCTTCCTTCAGCACTTGTGCCCACATAATTATTAAGTTGTCATTTTGTTTAATATCTAGTGAGACAATGGACCATTTTTAAGTGTTAAGATGCACCAGTAATGTTGGGTATGAATCGGAGCTACAGTCAGAATGGAGAGAACCTTTCCTAATGGTGGACCAGGACAAAGGTAGAGAGCCCAGAGAATCCCCTTGGCTCTCAAATGGCCAATAGAGAGGTCTCTGGAAGAGAGGGGTTGCCACCCAATCTCTTTCATGAAGAGAGGGACGAAATAGTCTGGAGAAATCCAGAACCCTTTGACAGGATTTTTGGACTGCTTGGAAAAGACTCCATATTACAGTGGAGAGATCACTAAAAGTGAAAGGAAAAGTGGCAGACAAAGTGAACTGAATGCAACGTGCCCATCATGCAACCCAGGGAATCTAAGGTGGCAGCTGAAGGCCATGGTGGGCTGCATTCTCCTCACACCCAAAAAGAAATTGCAGGGATGTGGAACATTCAACAGTCACCACCTTGTGTTTTGGGGAATGTTTAGGACAGGAAAACTTGGGGAAGGTCAACAGTTAAGCACTGTTGGATGAAGGGAGCAGGGACAGGAGGGTCCTGTGCATTTGAAAACTGGGTTGGGGGATCTTGTAGACCCATCCAAGTTATGATCCAAGTAAGGGGAGGGAGGCACTTCAGAGTTTGTACAGAACACGCCAAAATTCTTGACCCAAAGGAGAGTTATTAACCTGAAAGTACAATGCAGGGAGTGAGTGCTGCCTCTGGAACAGGCTAAAGCAGACAGCAAGCAACTCGTGATTTTTTTTTTCAAGAGTTGACTTTTTAAGGAGAAAGGAAGAATCTATGCCAGATTGAGTTGGAAAGTCCTGATTAGACAGGCTAGCTAGTGTAGCCAAATAGCAAATTTTATTTGTTGGACATTGGTGATTAGATTCAGGAATGGGTCAGTCAATAAATAAGGGAACAGACCTTGAAGTCCTGCTTTAAGAATGAAATCTAAGGGTTTAGTACGAGAGAGAGAAGAGGAATGTGAGTGTGTTACCTGCCTATAGTGCTTGGGGCTGCTAAAGAGCCCTTCGTTATCCACTCCGACAGGCCTTGATGCCAAAGCTTTTAAATTCAGACTCCATTTTAGAGAACCTTACTTAAATTTGAACTCAGGTAGACTAACAGACTGTTATAGCATTAGTTTCCATGTTGCCCCCCAAGAAAACCTGAGCCTAGCTCTAGACCCTAAGCTAATTCCTAACTAAAGCAGAGTTTCTAGGTTATACCCCCAACAAGACCAGTGTCTCCTGGTTACTCCCCCAACAAACCTGCACCTCAGATTATAAGCTCACCCTTGACTAACGACCTCCAATGCAGAAGGGAGTAGAAATTTATGATATGACTCTTAGCACCAGCCAATTATGTCACAGGAGCTTTCCAATTAGATGCTTGCACACATATCCCCTGCCTGCTGCTTACTATAAAGCCTTGACCGATAGACATTCGGGGCTCGCTCCCTCACCACTAAAACTTTCCTAAGTGATCATGGTGAGTTGGAGGGTCAGAGCTGGCTCCAATAGAATTAAGACCCTGCTGTGAGTTGCATCAGATCGGCTCCTGTGTGTGTGTGGTTTTGGGGATCACTAACATCTCCCTGGTGCAACAGCCTCATGTTCAGGAGTAATTGGCAAACATATAATGGGCTCTAAAGTTTTTCTGTGTGTTTAATTTGATTGTAGTTTAGGTCTTTCATTCTTCCTTCTGTTCTTTTTTGTTTTATTTGTTTATGTTCGTTTTTGGGGGCATGAATTTATTTCATTTTTTCTAAGTTTTGGAGGGTTCTGTTATTATATTGGAATCTTCTTTTAAAACAATAAAGGTAACTCTGACCCCTGGACTCAGGCGAGATCACTATCTTGTATCCCTGGTCTCTCAGAGACCAGTCCACCCAGGAGAGCAAGAGAGCTTCTTGGACAGGGTCCCTTAGGGCCTTCATCTTCAGCCAGGAAGCAGAGCTGAGATCCAGATCTCTGCACACCTTCCCAACCAGAAAAGAGGCAGCCTCTAGGGAGGGCTCTGATCCTGGGACTCTGGTGAGATTCCCATTATGTATCCTGGGTCTCTCAGAGACCATTCCAGAAAGGAGAGCACATTGGCCACAGGAGAAACAGAATTTCTTGGACAGGGTCCCTTGTGGCCTTCATCCTCAGCAAGAGGCAAAGCTGAGACCCAGACTACTGGGCACCTTCCCCACCAAAGGAGAGCTTGCTTGCAGAGAGTGCTCTGACCACTGGAACTCAGGAGAGAGTTGGACTCTCAGGAGTGCTGACAGAGGCTAACAGAATCACAGGAGAAACAAGCTCCAACCAGAGACAGTTAGACCATCTAATACCAGAGATTACCAGATGGTGAAAGGCAAACTTAAGAATCTTACTAACAGAAACCAAGACCACTCAGCACCATCAGAACCCAGTAATACCAGAACAGCAAGTTCTGTATACCCCAACACACCCAAAAGGAAAGATTCAGATTAAAATTCATATCTCATGATGTTGATAGAGGATTTTAAGAAGGGCATTAATAACTCACTTAAAGAAATGAAGGAGAACACTGCTAAACAGGTAGAGGTACTTAAAGTGGAAGCACAAAAATCACTTAAAGAATTACAGGAAAGCACTTCTAATCAGGTAGAAGTCCTTAAAGAGGAAACACAAAAATTCCATAAAGAACTGCAGGAAAAAACAACCAAACAGATGATGGAATTGAACAGAACAATCCAAGATCTAAAAAGGGATGTAGAAACAATAAAGAAATCTCAAAGGGAGACAACTTTGGAGATAGAAATCCTAGGAAAGAAACCAGGAACCATAGATGCAAGCATTAACAATAGAATACAAGAGATGGAAGAGAGAATCTCAGATGCAGAAGATTCTATAGAAAACATGGACACAACAATCAAAGAAAATGCAAAATGCAAAAATATCTTAACTCAAAACATCCAGGAGATCCAGGACACAATGAAAAGACAAAGCCTAAGGATAATAGGTATAGATGTGAATGAAGATTTTCAACTTAAAGGGCCAGCAAATATCTTCAACAAAATAATAGAAGAAAACTTCCCATACCTATAGAGATGCCCATGAACATACAAGAAGAAATTCAAATAGACTGGACCAGAAAAGAAATTCCTCCTGACACATAATAATCAGAACAACAAATGTACTACATAAAGATAGAATATTAAAAGTAGCAAGGGAAAAGGATAGAATTACACCAGACTTCTCACCAGAGTCTATGAAAGCCAGAAGATCCTGGACAGATGTTATACAAACCCTAAGAGAACACAAA
>NW_018392804.1:0-8162 GCF_900095145.1 Mus pahari | reverse complement strand
AAACCTTTGCAGTACTGGGACTATTGATGCTGGTTAGCTGGAGCTAAGAAATTAGTGGTGATTAAGAAGAGACCAGCNTCATTAAGGTGACATCTTCTGGGAAGTATTTTCTGAGAGCACAGAGGCTGTGTTCCAGAGATAGCCAAGGTTGTACCTTGTGCTGTGGCTGGACTTNGTAATGTGTAAAAGTTACTCAGGTGGTACTGGTTTTGAAGGCATGAAGGGGTCATGCAGAACTGCTGAGGCCATGGAATCACTGTGAGAGGCCATGGAAGGCCATTGGTGAAGGTGCAGCCTCAGTTGCAATTGATGGCCCAGGACTGAAGGGGTCATGCAAAGGAGTTGAGGCTTGGCACCATGAANAGAGCCTATGAGAGGCTAGTGTTGAAGCCTAGTTACAGTGGAATTCAGCAGCATTTTGGGGATGCCAGTATCATGAGATGACCACCAAGAACAGCAGCAGCAGTGGAGTACAGGCAGCTGGAACCTAGAAGACAAGCCATGTGCTACAAAGAACAGGGCTGGAGAAGTGACCCAAGCCCTTGGAGGAGCCCAGAATATTGTGAGTTGGATCCCAGAGTTGGAGATTGATTTTTGATTTTGATTGTGACTGTGCTCTGATATTTTTCCTTCTTGAAGGAAGTTTTTTTAGTGAAGCCCACAGTTAAGAGACTTTGAATTTTAAAGTACTTTGTATTTTAAAAGATACTGGATATTTTAAAGGGATTGAACTTTTAATATGTAAAGACCGTGGGACTTTTAAAGTTATTTAGATCTTGGGGATGAATAAGAACTAAGGTTTGAGGCTTACTAGTGATGTATTTGTGTGTCAAGTTGACAAGGGTTCAATTGTACTGGCTAGTTTTGTGTCAACTTGACACAGCTGGAGTTATCACAGAGAAAGGAGCTTCAGTTGGGGAAATGCCTCCACAAGATCCAGCTGTAAGGCATTTTCTCAATCAGTGATCAAGGGGGAGGTCCCCTTGTGGGTGGTGCCATCTCTGGGCTGGTAGTCTTGGGTTCTATAAGAGAGCAGGCTGAGCAAGCCATTGGAAGTAAGCCAGTAAAGAACATCCCTCCATGGCCTCTGCATCAGCTCCTGCTTTCTGACCTACTTGAGTTCCAGTCCTGCACCTTTGGTGATCAAGAGCAGTATGGAAATGTAAGCCAAATAAACCCTTTCCTTCCCAACTTGCTTCTTGGTCATGATGTTTGTGCAGGAATAGAAACCCTGAGTAAGACTGAGTTATTAGCAACTTTTCTGAAGTTGAAAATCTGTCCTTTGAAGATTTACCTGGCATTAAAGGACATTCTATATATAAACTCTATGGACACATACTCTTTATGCTTCATTAATGATCATCGAGTCCTGAATTTTTACTATAGGCTTATGATTAATAGATACTTTCACACAGAACTTTAGTCATGCTCATTGACAAGCCTACAGCTCATCAACTTAACAGCTGAAAGCTGAGGTCAGTAAGGGGAAGAGTGTGAGGAGGATGAATGTATTAGACAGAACACACTTTTTTTGATTTAAAGGCACAAACTTTCCTACTATGCTCTGTATTTATGATGTATAGTATGTCATTCTGGGCATTACAACTATCATTCTGGGAAGAATGTTTATGATAATAAATAAAACATGCATTTCAGAGGAGATAGTTTTCACTTAGCAGACAAGATGCATTTCGCAAAGGCCCCCAAGAGCCTCTGGAAACAGAGATCCCATCAACTTATTCTAGTTATGGATGGTGGGAACCACATGAGATATGAATTCTAAACTCCTGCATTTTTCTATACAATCTAGGGGGAAATTAACTTTAGATAGATGGTAGAATATTAGTTATTGAGTAACCAAGTGGTATAAATGGCTGGAAGAGGGTTAAAAATAGAGGCAGAAGAAGGAAAGTGGCAGATAGGCTGAAAGACAAATTGAAGCTGGTAAATTTTAATTCTGTAAGTATTGAGTTTCTACAATCTTTCATGTTCTGCTCTAGTTACTGAGTTGATGAGAAAAAAAATCAGATAAAGGTTTTGTGTTGATCTATATCCACAAGTATAGGAACTGGAGAATGCTCTGAGTGATTGAAGTACTGAATGGCCATGTATGTTGTTGACATGAAGTGGGCATGTCAAAGACATGGTTAGAGCATCAGAACCATGAAATGTGGCAAAACCTTTCCCTTGGGGAGAGGCTTAGAAGCATGGCAAAGAATTCCTCTGTCTAAGTGTGGATCTGAATAGTGTATGCAGGAAATGTTACCCACAATAATACCCGTTCTTCAATGTTTATGGCCTGAAGGATGCTCCTCTACAGAGATGGTTCCTACTGAGATGAGATGTCTCCTTGATCCTGATGTGTACCATATAACCCACCTCCTTGTTTCATCTGTGTGTAATAACCTTGTCTCCTTGTTTAGCTGGGTGCAATAGGCCCACCTCTCAATTTTAACTCTAGGTAATAAATAAGAAAAGCTTCCGGAGTTTTCTTCAGCAGAGACTCTAGATCATATGATTTGGTGACTGTTATATTTTTGTGAAAAGACACCATGACCAAGGCAGCTAATAGAAGAAAGCATTTAACTGGGGTTGGGTTACATTTTCAGAGGGTGAATCCATTATCATCTTGGTAGGGAGCACAGCAGCTGGCATAGAGGCATGGTGCTGGAGCAGTAACTGACAATGTGCAACCTGATCTGCAGGAAGGAGGCAGAGAGAGATAGAGACAAGCCTTGGTATGGGCTTTTGAAACCTTAAAGCCCTCCCAGTGACACATTTCCTCCAATGAGGACTGTGCTGGTTTGAGCAGATATGGCCCCCAAAGACTCATGTGTTTGGATGTTTGCCCCTTAGGGAGTGGTGCTATTAGGAGATGTGACCTTATTTGTGCAGGCATAGCCTCATTGGATTAAATCTCTCACTGTGAAGGCAGGCTTTGAGGTCTCCAGTGATCAAGCTATGCGGGGTATGTCACAGTTTCGCTCTGCTGCCTGTGGATCAAGACCTAGAATTCTCTGCCCCTCCATGTTTGCCTGTTTCCCACCCTGATGATAATGAACTAAACATCTGAAACTGTAAGCCAGCCCAATTAAATGTTTTCCTTTCTAAGAGTTGCCATGGTCATTGGGTCATAAATAAAACCGAAGCTAAGACAAAGCTATACCTTCGAGTTCATCCTAAACAGTTCTGCTAACTGTGGGACCAGACATTAAATAAATGGCCATTCTTATTCAAACCACCAAACCAGCCAATTTTAGTTTTCTCTCCATGTACCTGTTCTTTTGTCTTTTCTTAATTTCCTACACACTACAGTTAGATCTAGCAGTGCTAGACATGGCACACATGTCTATAGTTTAGTGAGAGACAGAGGTCTTGGGTAGTCATGTTGCTGACTGCCTTACAAAATTGGCTTCTAATGTTACTAAGAAACATAGGAAAAAGTCCACGAGGCCTCAACTTACCCAAAGAACTACAGGCCAGCAAGTAAATCTGAAAGTAGGAGGAGGGGCTTTACCTAGGGAAGAGCACACAAACTGGTTGTCCAGTGCAAAGTGGTCAGCCCTGAAAACATGCATACAAATAACATGACATGGGCTGCACATCTTATATTTAGGAATATATATGTATATTCAAAAACATATATACATTCAATAATAATAATTAATGAAAAAAGAGGCAATGAATTTGAAGGAGAGTTGGGGGAGGATATATGAAAGGTTGGTTGGGAAGAAGGGCAGAGGAGAAATGTAAGTCACAGTCTCAAAAGTACATAGTGACAACAACAACAACAACAACAACAACAACAACAAAAACCCCAACTACAATCAGTTGAAACTCTAAAAATTAAGACTTTGTGGCTAGCCTTGGTTTTGAGACTTCATTTTGAGGTTTGTGGTCTTAGTAAACTGACATAATATCTCTCTATAGCTTTCTTCCTTGTGAATTCAAGATAACTATTAATACATATGTTTTGTTGAGAAGCTTTGCTGAGATTTTATAAAGATTACCTAAACATTTTAATGTGCCACCTGATGTTAGTGTATTCGATGAATTGTATTATTATTTAAAACATATTCTTAGAGAATTTCATATATGTGTTCAATATATTTTGCCCATAGCCACCCCTAATCCCCTATTTCAGTTCCTTCCAGAGCTTCTTTTAGAATTTACTGAGTTTAATTGATTCTGTCCTTATATACATGGGTATAGGACCACCCACTGGATTCTGAATAAACTGCCAGGGTCTTCATTCCTGGGAAAACCTGACCTTTCCCTGAGCATCCATCAACTGCCATTATCTGTTCAATTAAGAGTGGGACCTCATAAATTCCTCTGTTATCCATGTTGGGATGTTTGACTTGATTATGTCCTGATTTTTATCTGGGCAGCTGTGTCTTCTGTCAACACATAAGTGCAATGGCCTTGCCATTATCTGCAAACTGTCTAAGTCCTTCCATTATGTCACATCTGCATGCAATATAGAAACAGACATAATTTAGAGTTAGTTGAGAGGAGATTGGAGAACATAGTTAATCTGAATGTGGATTGAATAATTGATACATATTCTTGACCTCTTCTGTTTGCAAAGTGACCTAAGCAGATTATTCCATCTTCATGGGAAAAGTTGTATTCCCTTGTTCCTTACCTTAGTCTACCATTTCTACTTTTACCAATGGATCTTAGCAAGTGTGAGGTAATGGGGGAAGGAATGTAGATGACTGGATTGAATAACTGCTTCTCAGTAGCAGAGTCACCGGGTGGCTATGTGATATAAACTCTCATTTTGATGAATAGAACTGATTAATTTTCTAGCTATTTCCAAGTGTAGCAGGTGCCTTATCACCCAACAGTTCACAAACTTTACCTAGACTTTCATAACCTGAGAAAAGGAATAATTAAATCTTTATTTGGCAAATTTCAAAAGGAGGAAAATAGTCCCTGTTTAGTTGTGAAGGAATGGCACTGCAGGAGCCAATGTCTTAGTGAGATAAATACTTGACCAGTCTTAACAAGCAGTACTGATTCATTGTCTTTTCACGGTTTTCTTATAAATTATGTATTACTCAGTCTAGTTATTTAAAAACAATAATACAAATAGCCAGATAACATATTTACCACCAGACATGGTAGATTAAAAACTATTTTGGGGTCTGGAGAGATGGCTTGGTAGTTAAGAGCACTGTCTTATTTTCCAGAGAAAATTTGATTCCCAGCACCTACATAGCAGCTAACAACAACAACAACACACACATATTTTTTGATTTTTATTAGATATTTTCTTTATTTACATGCCAAATGTTATCCCCTTCCCCAATTTCCCCTCTGAAAACCCCTGTCCCATTCCCCCTCTCCCTGCTTCTATGAGGATGTTCCCCCACCCACCTACCCACTCCTGCTTCCCCGTCCTGGCATTCCCCTACACTAGTGTATCGAACCTTTACAAGACCAAGGGCCTCTCCTCCTATTGATGTCCAACAAGTCCATCCTTTGCTACATATGCAGCTGGAGCCATGGGTTGGGTCACTTCATGTGTACTTTTTGGTTGGTGGTTTAGTCCCTGGGAGCTCTGGGGGGGGGGGGTCTGGTTGCCTTCTACAGCTCCAGTTCCAGGAACTTCAACTCTCTCTTCTGGCAGCCTCCATAGGCAATGCCTGCATGTGATACGTAGACATCCATGCAGACAAAACACCTATGCAAATAAAATAAGAATAACAAATCTAAAATATATTAGATAGAAAGTCTAGACATTTAAAGATTCTTTCTTAACCCATTCCCTGCACTCATGAACTCATAGCAGTTGTGGGTGTCTTCACATGATCAAGCTAGTCAATAATCAAGCATGGACTGTGTCTTAGGGCTACTTTGCTGCCATGAAATACCAGGGCAAAAGCAACTTGGGGAGGGAATAGTTTATTTTGTTTACTCTTTCCAATCAATGTTCAGTATCAAAGGAAGTTGGGGCAGGAACTCAAACAGGGCAGGAACCTCAGGTAGAAGCTGATGCAGTGACCATGGAGAGATGCTGCTTACTGGCTTGGTTTCCATGGTTTGATTAGCTTTCTTTCTTCCTTCCTTCCTTCCTTCCTTCCTTCCTTCCTTCCTTCCTTCCTTCCTTCCTTCCTTCCCTCCCTCCCTCCTTCCTTCCTTCTTTCTTTCTTTTGTTATTTTTAACTTATTTTTTACACTCCATATTCCATTCCCCACCCCCATCCAACCTCTTTCTGCTCCACATCCCACACCTCTTCCCACCCCACACCATCTCCACGTGGATGCCCCCACCTCCCACCTCACCTGACCTCTAAACTCCCTGGGGTCTCCAGTCTCTTGAGGGTTAGGTGCACCATCTCTGAATGAACACAGACCCAGAAGTCCTCTACTGTATGTATGCTGGGGGCCTCATATTAGCTGGTGTATGCTGTCTGTTTGGTCGTCCAGTGTTTGAGAGGTCTTGAGGGTCCAGATTAATTGAGACTTCTGGTCCTCCTACAGGATCACCCTTCTCCTCAGCCTCTTTCAGCCTTCCCTAATTCAACCACAGGGGTCAGCTGCTTCTGTCTATTGGTTGGGTGCCAACATCTGCATCTGACTCCTTCAGCTCCTTGTTGGGTCTTTCATAGGGCAGTCATAATAGGTCCCTTTTCATGAGTGCTCCATAGCCTCAGTTATAGTTTCAGGCCTTGGGACCTCCCCTTGAGCTGGATCCCACTTTGGGCCTGTCACTGGAAGTTTTCCTCAGGCTCTTCTCCATTACATCCCTGTAATTCTTTCAGGAACAATTATGGATCAGAGATGTGACTGTGGGGTGTCAACCTCATCCCTCACTTGATGTCCTGCCTTCCTGATGGAGGTGGGCTCTATAAGTTCCCTTTCCCTACTGTTGGGCCTTTCATCTAAGGTCCCTTCCCTTTGAGTCCTGGAAGGACCTTAGCATACTTTCTGATAGAACCCATGACCACCAGCCCTAGGATGGCACCACCCATAATGGGTTGAGCCCGCTATCAATCATTAATTAAGAAAGTGCCTTACAGAGATGTCTACAGACCAACTTACAAAGGCATTTTCTTAATTGAAGCTCCCGCCTCTCAGATGACTTTAGTTAGTGTCAAGTTGACAAAAAGTCTGTCCAGCACAGAATGGAAAGGAATTCATGTGTACTTCACTCTGAGAAGCTATGTACATTTGATGACTTCTGAAGTGGAGAAGCAAGGACCAGTATACTTTAAGGGTGTAGCTCCTGGAAGGTTCACCATACTTCAGTGGATGGTCCATGCCTAGACAAATATGGATACCACAAATGGAATTAAAGAACTATTAAATTAAAAATTACAAAGAACACCAAACTGTGGGGTAGGGAAGTGGTGGTGGATCTGGGAGGACTTAAGGAGAAGAATTGGTAATGACTATGATAAAATACATTGTATGGGATTATCAAAAAATTAATAAGATACATCTTAAAATAGTCTTTGATGAGCATCATTAGTAATTGTAAAATAATGCCACACATGGAGTTTAAAGTTTTTTTGTTAAGTTTTTTGCTTTACTTTGGTATTTTTCTCAAAGAGAGAGACAGGGACAGAGACAGAGATAGAGACAGAGACAGAGACAGAGACAGAGAGACAAAGAACATGAAGTTGGGTGGCTAGGGAGATAGGAAAGGATCTGAGAAGACTCAAGGGAGGGGATAATATGATCAAAAGCTATTATATGAAAAAAATCTTAAATAAAAAGAAAAGTAGGAATGGTATCCCATGAAAGCTACTACTGACTGAAGACAGTGTTAAGATGCACGGGCAACCTTGTATCAGTGTTTACTGAAGAGCAACTACACTGAGAGTGAGGGTTTTTTTAATGGGATTGCCTAGAACTGAAGAACAGAAAAACTGAGTAGAGACAAATTATAGCATTTAGTAAAGTCGTGTATGTTCTAACTTAATTTTTTAGTATCCTTTAATTAGTCACCTTCATCTTTGCAGACATAAGTCTACCATAGTTTTGTCTGTTGTCATTCATCTTTAGGCAGGAGACCATTTGTACTCAAGGAGTTCATGAGCTTTCATTGCGATATCTATCTATCTATCTATCTATCTATCTATCTATCTATCTATCTATCTATCTATCTATCTGTCTGTCTGTCTGTCTGTCTGTCTGTCTGTCTGTCT
>NW_018392803.1:0-9254 GCF_900095145.1 Mus pahari | reverse complement strand
AAACTTTCTAAACATAATACTTTCCATTCTAATGTGTAAGCCAGTTGAAACTAAAATGAAAAATATGTTTTAGATGTTCTCTATTCTGAAGACATTACAATTTGTAAATCCTGCTGGAGACCTAGTCAACATGAACCAGAATTTGAAACAGGATGTAGAGTATGACATTTTCTATATCATGGATTTTCAAAAAGATTATGGACTTAAANTGAAAATAGGAAGATTTTCAGCGCATCTTCCAAGTGGTGAGCAGCTATATATGTCTAAAGAAATGATGGAGTGGGCTACAGATATTGATCAGGTAATTTAGTCATAATTTTAAAGCTTCGTATGTATTATAATTACCTCAAATATCCTCTACTTTTCCTTTACCATGGAATAAATACTTGGTATTTCTTCATTTATAGACTTACTTTACACTGCCCTAGATAGTCTATCTTTCTTATTCTTACACTGTTTTGGTATTTCTTAATATAAAACTCATTATACATTCATTCATTTTTTCTGTCCAAGGAAACCAGTAAAATTTAATATGATACATGTGTGTTCAATGAGGTCTTTCAATGGATATCTGTTGTATGAATCACTGGATGTTTGTCCATTAGGGTATTGTCCTTATTTTTATAATGCATATTACTTTTCATAGATTCCACCCTCAATATGTACAATGCCTTGCAGACCAGGACTCAGAAAATCCTCTCAGGAAGGAAAAGACATCTGCTGTTTTGATTGTAACCCCTGCCCAGAAAATGAAATTTCCAACATGACAAGTAAGATTATCGTTTATTAAAATAATAAGATTGATTTTTTCTCACATATTTACATAGTTCTCAAAAGTCCTTTGTAGAAAGGAAAATAAAATCATGTTAAGGTGAAAAAAGATTCAGATATACTATTATTCAAAATAATAAACTCTCTCTCTCTCGAACTGTATTTTTGCCTCACTATTGTAGATCCCTGGAAAACTATGTTTTTTCCTGAATATTTCTATAAAATACTAAAGATTACAACATTATGACGTAGTTGTGATTTTCAATTTTAATAAAAATAGGAATACTATGCACTTACAATACTTTAACATTTATTCACTTTACAGTCTTTTCACATCCCCCATCCCTCCACTTCTGACAGTCCCATTCTTATAAATTCATTCCCCTCATATACCCTATCTTTCCCATTATACAAGGACAGCTTCCTCTTGGATACTGCTCCATCATGTTTTATCTGTTCAAAGTAGGACTAGTGCTGAGACCAAATGTGGCAGCCCAAGAATGGGAAAGAAATCCACTGGCAGGCCATAAAAATCGAGATAGATTTCGGTCCAGCTCTCACAGGACCCAGAAGAATAGCAAGCTGTACATACTCTATTCATGTGGATAGGATCTTCAGACATCCTACCAGTTCTTCTGATAAGCATGGACAGTAGTTTAGCAGAGTATGTCAGTTTTGGAATATGTATAAAGGCATACATATTGTATAATGTACATTATATATTATATATAAAATAACCAGGTAATATAATATTCACACACACACATATGTATTATATGTATATAATATGTATGTATTTATATTATACTACCTGATTTTTTTAAAAAAAACTAAATTTTGATTATTTGTGTATTTCAACTCACCAATTTAGACAGCATTGTTCAGTACAATCTAAGAGATAATACAAAATGAAACAGAATGTACATATTTCCATACAGAGACAATAGAGGAAAAACACAACTATTCATGTTGCTAAATTGGATTCATTTAAAATGAGAAGAAAACAGAATACATTGTAGTAAAAGTTGAAAGGATACAAGTAGAAAATGTTCTAAGCCTCTGTGTAGTATATTGTGTCAAGAAATTGTTTGAGAAATAGAATATTATATAGATATATCTGAATAAATACTACAACCTTGGGAGCATTGGACTGTCAAATCTTACAGAAAATATAAACAATGGAGGAAATATGCTTTACTAAAATTCATAAATAGAATCACAAAACTGAATATCTCATTTTGACATGTAGAAAATATGGGTGTTAAATTTTCCATGCTGTCTCTCCCTCCCTTGATGTTATCAGTACTTTTATTTTCTACTCTTCTACCAAGATTACAATAACATGAGTTTACATTTTCTTATTCTTCTTACAAAATCATCAGTATTTCCTGTCTTATCAATTTATGACCGAATTTTAGTTGTTGTTTCATACAAAGATTTTCTCGATATAAAATGTTTCTAAGTACAATAAATTGGTCTGTATAGTATTACTTGTATGTTTCAGGTGAAGACTTTTTTATTCAAGGACAATTAGTAGGCATCCTCTACTCTAGGAAAGTAGCTCAATATCCCCTGGTTGTCTTTAGTTCCCTATGTAAGATTTTCGCCAGATAATCTTTTCCTACTCCACTTTGTTATGTTCATAGTTTTTTTCTCACCCAGCTTATGTTTATGATTAACTTTTGTTGAGATTTTAGGGTTTTTAGTGGTGATAATATTAGAAAATGAAAAAAAAACATCAAATTTTCTTCTACTAACTGTTATAATCTGTAAACTCCCTCTTTTCGAAATTTAAGTTTTAAATTAGAAATTAATTTTCAGATATATTCATTGTACAGTACTTAAAAATGCCTAATTTTTCCATGATTTTCTCTAGTAGTGATTGTCCCTTTCATAGAATAAGACTATACTTATCTGTGTCTGTAAGGAAATATATTTGGAGCATATTTAGGGATTAAATTGTTTTAGTAACATGTTGACCATAGAATGTTTTCCATGATACAGAGAGGATATAATTTATTTTTCCAACATTGAACTTGAGACCACATATAGACCAAAAGAACTGCTGATCCATAAACAGTAAGATGTATGGTCACAGCCCATTTTTAGGTATCTTTGCATAATATAGAGCTTAATATAGGTATAAAAGATTGTTTCCATAAATGATATATTTAAGATATGGGATTGTGGAAATATGAAAATGATGTGATGGTATATGTTTTTGAAATAAACCATAAACAACTTGAATATAGCATAATTATAAAGAAAAGCTTACATGAAAATGATAGGCATTAGAATTTGTATCTAATGTTATGCAACCTCCACATTTAACTTTACATATGCCCGAAGATGGAAGTCTCATTTAGTTATAATTTTTCCAATGTATAAATTTAGTGTTTCTTGTAAATGATCATAAATAAATATATCTGATAATACTTTACTTTCTATATTAGACATGGATCAGTGTGTGAAGTGTCCAGAAGATCAATATGCCAATGAAGACCATACTCTCTGCCTCCAAAAAGTTGTGGCTATTTTAGATTATAACGACCCTTTGGGAAAGGCTCTGGCTGGCTTTGCTCTAGGCTTCTCTGTCCTTACATCTGTTGTATTGGGTGTCTTCCTGAAACACAGAGATACACCCATAGTCAAAGCCAATAACCAATCTCTCAGCTATGTCCTACTCATCTCCCTCATATTTTGTTTTATCTGTTCCTTGCTTTACATTGGTCATCCCACTGTGGTCATCTGTATCCTGCAGCAGATCACATTTGCCATTGTNTTCACTGTGGCTACCTCTACTATCTTGGCCAAGACAGTTATAGTAGTTCTGGCATTCAAGATAACTGTCCCANGAAGAAGAATGAGGTGGCTGCTTGAGTCAGGGGCACCCAAATATATCATTCTCATATGCACCACGATTCAGCTGATTCTTTGTGGAATCTGGCTGGGAACTTCGCCTCCATTTGTTGATGCTGATGTACACATGGTACATGGCCATATCATCATTGTTTGCAACAAAGGTTCAGTGATTGCCTTCTACTGTGTCCTTGGGTACATGGGCTCTGTTGCTCTAGCAAGTTTCANTGTAGCTTTCTTGGCCAGGAATCTGCCTGATACATTCAATGAAGCCAAGCTGTTGACATTTAGCATGCTAGTGTTCTGCAGTGTTTGGACCACTTTCATCCCTGTCTACTACAGCACCAAAGGCAAGATTATGGTTGCTGTGGAAGTTTTCTGTATTTTGGCCTCCAGTGCAGGGTTGCTTCTTTGCATTTTTGCTCCAAAATGCTATCTTATTTTATTAAGACCACAGAAAAATTCTTTTCACATGTTCAGGAAACCACATGCTATAACTGAAAATATAAGATAAATTTAACCACTTAAATAGTATAACAAATTTATCTACATTCTCAAAAACCTGCATTCTATTCATCAAGTATTATGTTGATATATGAAGTTGCTATCATATATGCAATGTAGAACATAAGCTGTATAATAAAATTCTAGCACATTTCCTGGACTTCAGTTTGTTAGAACAAAGTGTAATCTGACAGTTTGATACCTCTAATCACAGTTTGTTTTCATTATAAAACTTCCAGCTATCTGACAATTGGCACTCGGTTTTGCAAATAATTTCATGTATTATCCACCTACCTGTATTAATTTTGGGTTATTATTCATTTCTAGAAAAAATATTACCATGGTGACAGTACATACATATGGATATTAAGAAGGAATCCCTCTATATTTTTCTAGGTCTGCAAAAAAATTTATATAGAGCAATTAACTAATTCTCTTGTGACATAATATTCCAGGATGTGGGATGATAAACATTTATGATGGTATCACCTCATTCTGTTTTAATTTGAATACTGATCATAATGAATATACTCTATGATTTATATTTTAATTCCGCTGAAAGTCTAATGGATAAGGATATAAATGATTCCTTAAAAATCTGTTTTTATTTTGCTAAATGGCCATTCCCTAAAATGCATATCTTTGTATTTATGTTTATATTTGTAGACATAGTCTTCTCTCAAATTTAGTCATAGGTTATTATTTATATAATACATAGCAATCAGTTAAGAAATGGATAATGTTTTAAACTAAAAGAATAACAGATTGGGTTCTCCACCTTAAGTAAAAGAGCTCCATCATCAAGGCTTGGGAAATATCTTGGCGTAAGAGGCAGAGAAACTAAGGGAAAAGCACTTAGAAGTGTGAAATTCCATCTTCATAATAGGATAGTGTCCTTGAAAGTCTTATTGCTAAACAAAATCTCCTATGTAATAAAAATTGAAAGCACTGGCATAAATTCAGGAGATCTTCTTTAGGTCTCCTCCAATATCCTTTAAACTATAAGTAGTGGAGAGAGCATTTGGAAGGAAAACTCATTCTTTTTGAGGACATGCTTTATGCTAGAATGTACACTGTCTAGCAAACAGCTCTAAATCTTTGTACAGTCTAGCATCACTAACTATACAGAGTGAATTATCAACAACCAAAGGCAAAATTTGGGAGAAGTTTGTATTGAAAAGTGATAGAAGCTATATAGGGAAATGAAGAATGAATATTATTTTGTTACAATGAAATTATTGTGAAATTTCATAATTGTTCCTAATTCATTAGTTTATAGAGTGATTGAAATAATTTGAATTTTTTACTGGGCTATTATAAGTATGTCATCTATTGCAATATCCAGCATCTATTGCTGAATTGCCAATATTATTTTTCATGATTTTTGCCCTAAATCTTTCATCTGTTATAGGAATTCTTAAGATGTGATACCTTAGTTTGAATTGTATGTGAAGATGAAGGAGAGATCCAGTTATTTGAATATGTATAAAACTTAAGAGTAGAGTTTAACCTGGGGCAAAGGACACTGAATAAAGAATAAAATTTTGAACTTATGAGTATTTTAGTTATATTTATACATTAAGTGTAATATTAAGAGCTACATTCTAACTGGAAAATATATCATTTCATCTGTATAGTCCTCAAATACTCTATAAAATTATTGTGTCATTCTTATGGACAAAATACAGGGTGGCCTTATATTATCCCATGAATTTAGTTTTGAATAATCTATAATTTACTAAACTATTGATAATTTCTTTTAAATTCATAATTATAAAAATCCTGTGCACTTAATGTAAATCATTGATTCCCATAAAGACATTATAACAATAATACCTAGTAGGGAAATTCCAGACTTAGTAATAACACTTTAGAAAAACTTGGTAGAAAATGAATTTTTATATTGCATATTATAAGAAAGACATCTATGTATAGTTCTGCTACTTTAGAAAATAGAAAGGATAATTTTAAGATTGTGATATCGGCTTAAATTATGAAAATATTTACATATTGCCTTGAATTTTGTTATATTAAAGAACACTACTTTGGTAAGTGAATCATACATAACTGTTAACCCCAGATACTGAACACAAATGCATGCCTGCTTGCCAACACACAGAGAAACACCCACATATAAACACACACAGACACACACAGACACACACACACACACACTCATAAACACATACATACATATAGTCACTTAGCCCAAAGAGAAATTTGGTGTACTAATAAATTTTATCAGGATTTTATACCAGAATCTGGGTGAGGGTTTACTCATAAGAACAGGTACAACTCAATAAAGGACCCCATAGTATAGTTTAAAACCACACAAACGTTGGAATATGGAGTATACTTCACAACCTTCAGGACACTCAATAGGTTCAAAACTTCTTCCAGGATTTTTTTGTATTTTTCTCATCCTCTTAGGCAGCTCATATGATATTCTACTCTTTTTTTGCAACTAATGTTCACTGAGAAGATTCTTTTCCTATAAGAACTCCTTTCTCTAAGATAAACTGTCAGCTTGGAAAAAATAGTATTATTTATTAATATTTCAGTCATTTCCTCCCCCAGTAGGTCACCAATCCTAAAGTTCTACACTCCCTCTTCCCCCCATCTCCTAGAAGGTTCTCTCCATTCCCAGGAGACTTCTCCTTCTCCAGGGTCTCAAGTCTCTTGAACATTAGGCACATCTTCAGCCACTGATGCCACACCAGGCAGTGTTCTGCTTTACAAGGGCCAGGGACCTGGTACTAGCCCATGTATCCTGCCTGATAGATGTCTCAGTCTCTGAGAGTTTCCTGGGTTCTAAATTAGTTGAGAAGGCTGGTCTTCTTAGAGTATTGCCCACCCCTTTAGCTTCTTCAGTCCTCTGCCTAATTCAACCATAGGGGTGCTGGACTTCAATCCAATGGTTGGGTGCAAGGATGAACCCAGTCTCAATAGGATGAGACTTTTGGGTAGGTTGTCCTGATAGACCAATTTCATAGTACATCATAATATCATCACAAATGTCACAATCTTCTGTTGTTTTTATAGTACCTATATCCACCAGCATGTCTCTGCCCTATAGGTTATTAGGCACATCTCCTATTATAGGGGTAATTGACCTCCCTTGCTCTCAAGATCTTCCTAGGGTACTGGTCAAAAGTTCAGGTTGATCACTGAACCCAAAGATCTTATTGTGGGCCCAGTCCTCAACTTCCAGTGTGGAAACCTTAAAGCCTTTTAATACATTAAATTAGTGGGATTAGCTCTGTTATCTAGCACTCTCTTGACAGGCTGCCCATCGAAATGTATGGCCATTGTTGGAGAGTGTGTGGGAGCTGATAATTGCGAGAATATAGGAAGGCTGTAAATTGATTGCTATCAATCTACTTAAATGAAAGTTTTATGAGATTCCAGTTTTTCAGGGTCTCTCCCTCATTCTCTCTCTCTCTCTCTCTGCTTCTCTCTGTCTCTCTCCATCTCTTTCTATCTCTCTCTGTCTCTCACTCTGTTTCTCTCTATCTCTTTCTCTCTTTCTCTCACTCTCTTCCTCTGTCCTAGGATTATAAGATAACAAAGAATCACAGAGACTGAGGATTACAGAGCTCTATTCAAATTAGCACTGTTTATCAAAGCTTTGTAAAAAAACCATAGATCTTTGGAGGAACCACTGGAATAGAAAGATCCTATGCTGTTCAACATTAGTATCTTCTTAGTTGTAAATATCTGGGATCACCTAACGTTTGATGAAAACAGACTTTCGGAATGTTACACCACAGTCCTTTTGATATCCTACTATTTATTATATGATGGTGATTTGGTTCTGCCTATTCTCTGGAAAAAGGCTTTATTATATTGATTAAATAATTTTAATAATGGACTGATTTGCTAATTTAGAAAACTACCAGAAAGACAAATACAAGAATACTTCCACATTTCTTTTAAAACTATTGCTTTGTTAATGAAAAAAGTAATAAAAATAAAATAATATACTTTTTAAAATCTAAAAGTTGTGCTATGTAGTTGAAAAAGTATAGTTCCAGAGTCTGTAAAGTAACTGAATATGAATGACTGCAGTAGTCTTATGACACATTTCTATGATTATTTTGATCTGAGAAGTATCTAAATAACACATTATATAAGTCAGTAGAAGTGCTCTTATTTTATGCCGAGACTAGATAGAAAATATTGTGGCTAGGGACACTTCAATTACATAGTTTGACTGTAGGATAGGACACAAAGTATTTAACCTAGGACTAAACTGAAATGTCCTAGCATGTTGGCTTGATTTTTACATTGTATATAAGGTAAGGATACAAATACTATCGTGAATTATCTCCAACACTCTTACTTCGGCTATAACACTGCATAATAAAATACTTTCATAACAGGCATGTTATGTCTGCTTGTGCAATCTTGACTCAGTTATCATGGATAAGACCAACTGTCTTATAGTTGCATTTGATGCCCACTCAACAGGAGATTGATCATGACTTGTTTTCTAAGGAAGAGCAGAGTCCTTTGCCTGGAGAAGCTATTTCTGTGACCCTTCTCAAAAGATGTGATATGCAAGTGAATATGTCTTGTGAATATATATGTTTGAATCCATTCTTCAGTGTTTTGCCAGTGTCAACTCATAAAAATTCATAAAGATTCTGAAAAAAAGCTGTTCAGTGAAGAAGTGATTCAAAGAAGACTCTGAGACAATACCAGTTTCCTGGAAGAAGAACCACGCAAATCTTCCTGGAAGATGTCTATATAAGAGTCATTTCAAAAGTACATGCTATCTGTAAATATTTGAGTGCACTTATGGTTGTACAATGTATTTCATATTCCCAGGTTTGTATGGTTTTATTCATGCTGGGGTGTTATGTTGTGAGTGTTTTCTTCTGCTATAAGTAATGGCTTACTAATATTCTGAAAAGCAAAACTCATAAAAATTACTGGGGCAAAAAATTGTTCAGTTTTTGGAGTTCTGTATCTGGCGTTAATTGATATATATATATATATATATATATATATATAGCATGTACCCAAGTATAGTTTTGTAATTGAATAAATCTCAAGATTATGGGATAAGGATTTTAAAACTTACGTATATACCACATCCTTAACAACATTTTATTCTG